>NC_143033.1:73751128-73871128 GCF_057628025.1 Oncorhynchus mykiss
CTCCTTGCTCGCACATACTTTTTCAGTTCTGCCCACACATTTTCTATAGGATTGGGGTCAGGGCTTTGTGATGGCCACTCCGATACCTTGACTTTGCTGTCCTTAAGCCATTTTGCCACAACTTTAGAAGTATGCTTTGGGTCATTGTCTATTTGGAAGACCCATTTTGCAACCAAGCTTTAACTTCCTGACTGATGTCGTGAGATGTTGCTTCAATATATCCACACAATTTTCCCCCCTCATGTAGCCATCTATTTTGTGAAGTGTACCAGTCCCTATTGCAGCAAAGCATCCCCACAACATGATGCTGCCAGCCCCGTGCTTCACGGTTGGGATGGTGTTCTTCGGCTTGCAAGCCTCCCCCCTTTTCCTCCAAACATAGCGATGGTCATTATGGTCAAACAGTTATATTTTTGTTTCATCAGACCAGAGGACATTTCTCCAAAAAGTACGATCCTTCTCCCCATGTGCAGTTGTAAACCGTAGTTTGGCTTTTTTAAGGCGGTTTTGGAGCAGTGGCTTCTTCCTTGCTGAGCGGCCTTTCAGGTTATGTCGATGTAGGACTCATTTTACTGTGGATATAGATACTTTTGTACCTGTTTCCACCAGCATCTTCACAAGGTCCTTTGCTGTTGTTCTGGGATTGATTTGCACTTTTCGCACCAAAGTACGTTCATCTCTAGGTGACAGAACGCGCCTCCTTCCTGAGCAGTATGATGGTTGCATGGTCCCATGGTGTTTATACTTGCGCACTATTGTTTGTACAGATGAACGTGGTACCTTCAGTCATTTGGAAATTGCTCCCAAGGATGAACCAGACTTGTGGAGGTCTACAATTCTTTTTCTGAGGTCTTGGCTGATTTCTTTTGATTTTCCCATGATGTCAAGCAAAGAGGCACTGAGTTTGAAGGTAGGCCTTGAAATACATCCACAGGTACACCTCCAATTGACTCAAATGATGTCAATTAGCCTATCAGAAGTTTCTAAAGCCATGACATAATTTTCTGGAATTTTCCAAGCTGTTTAAAGGCACAGTCAACTTAGTGTATGTAAACTTCCTACCCACTGGAATTGTGATACAGTGAACATTAAGTGAAATAATCTGTCTGTAAACAATTGTTGGAAAAATGACTTGTGCCATGCACAAAGTAGATGTCCTTACCAACTTACCAAAACTATAGTTTGTTAACAAGAAATTTGTGGAGTGGTTGAAAAACGAGTATTAATGACTCCAACCTAAGTGTATGTAAACTTCTGACTTCAACTGTATATATACTGAGATCGTGTGACACTTAGATCGTACACAGCTGGACTTTATTTAACTAAATATGTGACTTCTGAAGGCAATTGGTTGCACCAGATCGTATTTAGGGACTTCATAGCAGAGGGGGTGAATACATATGCACCCACCACTTTTCAGTTTTTTATTTTTTAGAATTTTTTAAAACATGTTTTTTCTTCTTCATTTCACTTCACCAATTTGGAATATTTTGTGTACGTCCATTACATGAAATCCAAAGAAATATCCATTTAAATTACAGGTTGTAATGCAACAAAACAGGAAAAACACTGAATACTTTTGCAAGGCACTGTATGTGTGGTGTACAGAGATGAGGTATAGTACCTGACTTTAGCAGACGGGTGAATCCCTCATGCCCATTTCCCTCACAGACACGGTCTCTCATAACCTTTTACCTACTATTTGTCGCCACCTTCTGGAGTTGCCTCAGAATTGCTTCATACAATATATTCCCCATTCTTGTCCTGCAGAAGGAAGCCTACATGTTCATGTCAGGTGGGCTGCCAGTATAAAGACAATGACAAAGTGGAAGAATTGAAGAATAGGAGGCAGGACAAACAATGAATCCAGTTTTAATGGGCCGTTTTAAGGAGCTCATACAGAACCACACCACTTTGCAGTGAAACACAAGTCAGGTTATTGTTTGACCCAATTTTTTGGAATGATGACCCCCAACCCAAACAAAAACCCAAACCCACCCTGACCTCTAACCCCTACACCCAACATTCCACACCACCTGTCTTGATCTGCAGCACAGAACAACAGGTATCAAGTCACTGTATATGTAGAAGCAATGTACTGTATATAAAATAATTGTAATACGAATATAACTAACATCAATTATAACAATCATATCAATGGGATATTTTGTTTCAGGGAGAATTATCAGAGATAAATGTAAAGGGTCTTTTCATTACTTGTACATACATACAGTACACATCTATATAGATTCATAGTTTCTCTTTTAGGTTAGGTGTGTGTTTGATTGACAGCGAGAATCTGGCCCAGGTCAATGTTTCTCTTGTGATCTTTGACCTATAGAGTCCTTTAGTCTCTTCAGCGCAGACGGGGTCAACAGACTGCTCCAGTTAAAACAGGCTGGTGAGCTCTATTCTAGTAGAACTGCAGTCCTTTACCGTCTCTCTCCCAGACAGCTCGCAGGTTCATTTGTGCAGTAATGGTCCTCTAGCTAGGATCCCTACAGAGCTCAGAGTCCGTGTGAGCTGCTCCACGTTGTGCATTTAAAACGGCAGCCTCCTCCTCGGCGAGAAGGGCAAAAGGGTTGAAGCTCAGGATGACGCATGGAAGGGCAGATCTACAGGTGTATGGAGTAAACATAAGGGAGAAGATAGAGGAGGAAAGGGTCCTGGACATGCTATGGGTATCCTAGGGGAATCCAAAGGCGAACTTGTGCGGTATGAAATGCCATTGTAAGGTGCCTGTACCCGCAGGGCCAGCAGTGCTGGCACTGCCCAGAGGAAGACAGCAAGACTCTCCTGACAGACTGACTGACTCAACGATTGACTGACTGAGAGACTGACTGAACTCGCTAATATGGGTGTTATTCGCCCTTTCGAATCCAAGAGAGATAAATAGGACAGGAGAGAGAGCTGATAGAGACATTTCTTCTTTGTCTCTAAAACAATACATTTTCAAACTTGTGTCTCTTGTCTTTTACGGCGAGTTTTCTTCCCCGTCCCTTGCTCTATTTGCTGTTTCTCTTCTGCTCTTTCCCTCTCACCATCTCTCCCCCTCTCCCTTTCCTGCTCTTTTTCCTTCTCCATCTCCTTCATTCTCTCCTTCTCCATCTCCTTCATTCTCTCCTTTTCCCTCTCTTCTTTTTTCCTTTCTATCTCACTCTGCCTGTCCATCTTCGGGGGTGTTAAAGGAACCATCCATGTTCTTTGCTCTTCTCCTCTCTGCTTCTCAAGCCCCCTCTCTCTTTCTATTCTCCTCTCCCTGTCTCTCTTTGGGTGGACTCCACTGCGGGTACAGGCAACGGGTCAGCAGGAACCATCGCTGGCCGTCTCGTTCTCAGAGATGGCATCGTGAGAGCCTGCTGCCCTATACTGCGGGGGCTGTGGTGGGAGGGGAGGCAAAGACGGGCGCTGAGTCAGGGGATGGGGTTGAGTATGGAGCTGGGCCTGGAGCTGTGGTTGGGCCTGGAGCTGTGGTTGGGCCTCGGGCTGGGGTTCAGCCAGGTGTTGGGACAGAGGCTGGGCCTGGGGTTGGGGTTGGGTCTGGGACTGCGCTTGCGCTTGCAGTGGATAGTGTTGGAGCTGAGGGGAGGTAGCTCCGTTCTTGCTCAGGCCACAGGACTGGGTGGCACAGTGGATCTGACGCAGAGTGTCCAAAGCCTCACTCTTAGCGTGCTTCAGGAGGTCCGCCTGACCCTGACAGAGAGAGACAAGAAAGAAAGAGACAAATGAGAAAGAGAGAGAGAATGCTGTCACTCATGTGTTTTAGTAATGCCCTCTATATCAGACGTTGTCAGAGGAAGGCCCAAACATTTTGCAGACTCCAGCCACCCAAGCCATAGATAGTTCTCTCTGCTACCGCACGGCAAGCGGTACCAGTGCACCAAGTCTAGAACCAACAGGACCCTAAGTAGCTTCTACCCCCAAGCCATAAGACTGCTAAACAAGACTGCTAAACAAGACTGCTAAATAGCCAATCAAATGGATACCCACTGCTGCTACTACTGCTGCCTAATCACTTTACCCATACTATATGTACATAGCTACTTTAATTACCTCGTACCCCTGCACATCGACTCAGTACTGGTACTCCCTGTATATAGCCTTGTTATTTTAACTTGTCATTGTTATACGTTATTAACTGTGTATTTATTCCTCGTGTCACTATTTCTGTTTTTTTTTAAATCTTTAACTCATTTTTGAAAAATGAGGTAAGTATTTCACTGTTAGTCTACACTTGTTGTTTACAAAGCATGTGACAAATACAATTCAATGCACTACATTATTTTAGCCAGCAGATAGCAGCCTACATCCATTCTGCAGTGTGGTTGGAGGAATTCTCTGCGGTTCCTCAGAGCCCCTTCAAAAGTAATCTGTTGATAAGTGATCCCACACCATCGTCATCGTCCTCTTCATTTAGGAACACGCCAGAGATGAAACCGGGCCAGATGGGGAGGAAGTGGTCAGGGCAGGCATCCCGCTTTATGGCGTTGTAAAGTCAATCAGGGCAGTTTCCGTGGCTGCCTTGGTTTCTGAGTGAAAGAATGGGCTACTGCAGCCCTGCTGGCTCTATTCTGTAATGTTGTGGGCCTGGATTCATCTCCGTAGACATTCAGACTGGAAAGACGTAGAAAGGGGTTCCTGGGGCTTCATCCTCAACAACAAAACAAAACCAGCCCCTTCAAAACCTGTGTCCCTAAAGAAAAAACACAGACCCTCACTCTAAACACTCCCCTCTTCTCTTCTCCCCTCTTCTCTTCCTTGTCTTCTCTCTACATCCTTACCACTATCACCATCCCAGTATGTCTCTTTCTCCATGTCTTCCACCACCATCCCACCCACCACATCCCTTCACAGCCCACCTCAACAGCAACCGTCCCCTATTCTCTGACTCTGGTTGTCTCTGAAGCTCTCTGAGTCTCATCACCATACTCACATATTCCACCCTGCCGTCGTCAGCAGTTAGCGGGCTAAGAGATCCTGAGAGGCGTCCCTGTGGGCGATGCTGTTTGAGGCGGGGACCAGGGAACATGTCCTGTCTGTACTGGGGGTGTCTGTCTGTTTGTCTGTCGGTCTGTACTACAGTCTATTCCCACTGCCACTGGGCAGACAGGTTAGAGTGGCGTGTAGTTCAGGGGGGGTTGAGGGTACAACCCTGGACAAAATGCCTCTTGTTCCCCTCTCACATGAGGGTAATGCTTAGCGACAAGTCTTCTACATGAAGGGCCTCAGAACACAATCCACTCCAACAGCATGAATAAATCAGATGTTTGAGAAATGATGTAATGTTCCTGTGTGAGTCACAAAGCTGGTGCTGCTGTTCCAGTAAGGGACTTGGCTGGTGGTACCGGAACCAAATCACAATGGGCTGAGCTCAACCATGGCTACGGGTCCACTCACCCCCGCAGCTGGCCTGGCCTGCACAGCGTTTCACTGGGGGTTAGCCAAGGCTGAGGCTCCACAGCACACAGAACCACCAATCACACATTTCCAACTGTAGAACTCCGAACCAATCACAGTTGTTCCTTCCTCGTCCTTAACACAGTCCATTATCCTGATACTATAATTGTTTATTTTTGGGAAGGTTTATCGCAACCTCCAATTTGCCTCCAGATCTGAACGTATGGGTCAGAGGACTTAGTGAAACTATAGGTTAGCTGTGGAGAGAGCCCTAAGACTGGTGACAGGAGGAGCTTCAACGTGGACAGTCCTTTAATCATTGACTTCTAAGTTACTATGCGTCAAGAACAATACTGTATCTAGAGAATCAGACTAGCTGGTGTTGCTGGGGGGTAGGTAGTGGTCTCTACAATCCCATAGTGTCTTTGCAGCTTCTTAAGTTTCTATAAAAGGAATGTGGAACCAGTGAGTTGGGCTGAATTGGAACCAGTGAGTTGGGCTGAATTGGAACCAGTGAGTTGGGCTGAATTGGAACCAGTGAGTTGGGCTGAATTGGAACCAGTGAGTTGGGCTGAATTGGAACCAGTGAGTTGGGCTGAATTGGAACCAGTGAGTTGGGCTGAATTGGAACCAGTGAGTTGGGCTGAATTGGAACCAGTGAGTTGGGCTGAATTGGAACAAGTGAGTTGGGCTGAATTGGAACCAGTGAGTTGGGCTGAATTGGAACCAGTGAGTTGGGCTGAATTGGAACCAGTGAGTTGGGCTGAATTGGAACCGGTGAGTTGGGCTGAATTGAGAGGTGACTGCCTGCCTGGACACACAGACCACACTGCCTCATACCAAATGTTCACCACCATAAAGAGAGGGAGATTAGCTGTATGCAGATACGGACATGCAGCCTGTACCCATAACTCACCGTACAGACACGAGGAAGGAGGAAGGAGAGAGAAGGATGATGCATGGAGGGATGGAGGGGGCAAGGCATTAGGTTTCGGGTGTCCACGTTAGGCTTCTTAAGTGCTTAAGTCCTTCAGTTCTATAGAGTGAATTAAAGCTTAAAATTAAGGTAAGACTGCCAGCCACATATGCTGCCGAAGAACAACGAGTCCAAATAAAATAGGTTGAGCAACAGACTTTTTGAAGGTGCATCTAGAACTACTCTTAACCTTGTCTAGTGGCTGACACTACCTTTGAGTGTTCTATTTCCATTCTCGCTTCTATCCCGTTTCATATGTTCTTTAACGTAGTTTCTGGTCCTGTTTGATGCAGCCCAGAGTTCTCCCTGATAAAAAGGTCCTGGGGAATTAATTTATCCCTGGTCACATCCTCCCTCTCTCTCTGGCTGCCAGCCCGGCAGAGCCCCAAACCAGGCTAAACACTTCACTCAATCCTGAATAATTACATCCAGATGAGATCGAAAACACACATCACACATTCCCTCTATGTCCTTATTTGTGCCTTGGCGAGACGGTGGCGAGGCTTAGTGCTTTATCAGTGCTGCTATTACCACAGGTAATGATTCATTGAGGCTGTGAAACGAGGGAGTTGGGCCCCGCTTTATATGATCGTGGGCCTGTGTCAGAGGATGTGAGGAGAGGTGAGGAGACAGGAAAGAGAGGACAGAGAAGGGAGAGAGGGGAGAGAGGAGAGAGAGGAGAGAGAGAGAGTGAGAGAGAGAATATAGAGGGGAGAGAGGGGACAGGAGAGTGAGATGAAGAGGGGAGAGAGAAGGGGGAGAGAGGAGAGAGAAGAGAGAGAGAGAGAGAGAGAGAGAGAGAGGAGAGAGAGAGAGTGAGAGAGAGAGAGAGAGAGAGAATATAGAGGGGAGAGAGGGGACAGGAGAGTGAGATGAAGAGGGGAGAGAGAAGGGGGAGAGGGGAGAGAGGAGAGAGAGAGAGAGAGAGAGAGAGAGAATATTGAGGGGAGAGAGGGGACAGGAGAGTGAGATGAAGAGGGGAGAGAGAACGGGGGAGAGCGTGACACCAATGGACCACCTAAGAGCACTGCTGGGTCCAAAACTCCCGGGAGAGGGGGTGATGGTGGAGAGGGGTGGAGCCTACTGTGCATGTTGGCTAACCAATGGTGTGGGATGGTATCATCCAACATGAAAAAATACTACAGTTTAGTACAGAATATTTCAGTATTTACTATAGAATTCTATAGTTAAACATAGTATACTGTAGAATACTATACTACACACTGTAGTATCCCTCGGTCATGTGTAGTACTTACTATAGCATGTTGTAGTATACTGTAGAATACTGTAGTAAATACTACAGTATTAAATATGCAAAAAAAGCACTGTAGTAAATACTGCAGTAATGTCTGCAAAAACAGTAAAGTCAGCAAAAACACTACACTTTTTTAACTGAGGTAAATACTACAGTATTTCATTTACATATACCCTACTCATTCCCTTCTCCTATATCGCAATTTACACCATCCATAAGTGAGAATCCTACATGCCAAATCCGCAAAAACACTACATGAATTAAGATAGGATATACTACAGGTTTCTTTTACTACAGTATTTATACTATAGTTAACTGTAAATACTACAGTATACTACAGTGAATACTCAACCCCATCCCCTCCCTTCGCCAGACCATCTCTGGAGACCTTCTCCCATTCCTCATCAACTCATCCCTGACCACTGGCTGTGTCCCCTCTGACTTCAAAATGGCCCGAGTCGCTAGCCTCCTCAAGAAACCAGCACTAAACTCATCTGGCATCAAAACCTATAGACCTGCATCCCTTCTTTCTTTTCTTTCCAAAACACTTGAGCGTGTTGTCTCTGATCAACTTTCTCGTTATCTCTCTCAGAACGACCTTCTTGACCCTAACCAGTCAGGCTTCAAGATGGGTCACTCAACCGAGACCGCTCTTCATTGTGTCATGGAGACTTTTCGCACTTCCAAAGCTGACTCTCTCTGTTCTCATCCTCCTACATCTATCCGCTGCATTCGACACTGTGAATTATCCCACCCTCTCAGGGCTGGGCGTCTCAGGCTCTGCCCACTCTTGGATTGAATCCTACCTTGCAGGCCGCTCCTACCAGGTGACATGGAGAGGATCTGTGTCTGTCCAACGTATTCTCACTACTGGTGTCCCTCAGGGCTCAGTTCTAGGCCCTCTCCTCTTCTCTCTATATACCAAATCGCTCAGCTCCGTCATATCCTCACATGGTCTCTCCTATCATTGCTATGCGGATGACACTCAACTACTTTTCTCCATCCCCCCTACTGACACCCAGGTGGCGACACACATCTCTGCGTGCTTGGCAGATATCTCAACTTGGATGTGGGCCCACCACCTCAGCCTCAACAAGACGGAGCTGATCTTCCTCCCGGGGAAGGCCTGCCCGCTCAAAGACCTCTCCATCACGGTTGACAACTCCACAGTGTCGCCCTCCCAGAGTGCAAAGAACCTTGGCGTGACCCTGGACAACAACCTGTTGTTCTCTGCAAACATCAAAGCAGTGACTCGTTCCTGCAGGTTCATTCTCTACAACATCCGTAGAGCACGACCCTACCTCACACAGGAAGCAGCGCAGTTCCTAATCCAGGCACTTGTCCTCTCTCTTCTGGACTACTGCAACTCACCGTTGGCTGGGCTCCCCGCTTGTGCCATCAAACCCCTGCAACTTATCCAGAACACTGCAGCCCACCTGTTTCAACCTTCCCAAGTTCTCTCATGTTAGCCCGCTTCTCCGCACACTCCACTGGCTTCCAGTTGAAGCTCACTTCCACTGCAAGACCATGGTGCTTACCTAAGGAACAGCAAGAGGAACTGCAACTCCCTAACTTCAGGCTATGCTCAAACCCCACACCCCAACCCAAGTCCTCCGTTCTGCCACTTCTGGTCTCTTGTCCCTCCCACCCCTAGGAGGGCAGCTCCCGCTCAGCCCAATCAAAGCTCTTCTCTGTCCTGGCACTGCAATGGTGGAACCAGCTTCCCACTGAAGCTAGGACAGCAGAGTCCCTGCCTATCTTCTGAAAACATCTGAAACCTTACCTCTTCAAACAGTATCTTAAATAATCCTCATCCTCTCCTAAGACCCCCCCTAAAATGTAAAATGTAAATAGTATGCTATAGTATTTTTTTCATGTGGGATGTGTTATCATGTTAATTACTGCTGAGCCCACAGATACAGCTGTAGGCCAGAGCTGCACCATTTAATTAAGATATTTAAGGATTACAAAGAAGGGAGGTGCCAATTAGCCAAATTGATGTAATCTCCTGGGAGAGTACAGCAGCAACATCACTGTAAATTACTGAAAGTTGTTGCAAAGCAATAACCTTGTGAACTTATGCAGACCGAGGCAGTATTTCTAACGAATGATGCACTAGCCATACATTGCTAGTGTTATGTTGACAAAGTGTGTGGATGTACACGATACAGTACACTATCCATTAGTCTTTAATAGTACAGTATCTTGTCAAAGAGTTTCCTGTGTTTTAGGATGGATGGATGTACTGTACTCATACCTTGAGGACGGTGATGTTCCAGGCGTAGCTCTCCATGGCTTTCTGTAGCTTCCTGTGTTTTAGGATGGATGGATGTACTGTACTCATACCTTGAGGACGGTGATGTTCCAGGCGTAGCTCTCCATGGCTTTCTGTAGCTTCCGGCCCTTCAGGCCCTCCTTCGCCCCGATCCTGTGAAGGTCCACATGGAAGTCCAGTCCTGGATAAACACAAACACAAGAGGTGAATGGACTGTTCATAGGGTACAGGCAGCCAAGGTCAGAGGGGTTAGCATAAAGCGGAAGTTGAATTTCCATTGGACCGTGTGTGCATTTGGACAATAAAACAATGTTATTCATCTTCAGCTGCAGGGCTTTCTGTAACACACCACCCCGGACGGTCCCATGGCCTGTAGGGTGTACAGTACCATCACCACCCCGGACGGTCCCATGGCCTGTAGGGTGTACTATACCATCACCACCCCAGATGGCCCCATGGCCTGTAGGGTGTACTATACCATCACCACCCCAGAGGGCACCATGGCCTGTAGGGTGTACTATACCATCACCACCCCAGATGGCCCCATGGCCTGTAGGATGTACTATACCATCACCACCCCGGACGGTCCCATGACCTGTAGGGTGTACTATACCATCACCACCCCAGATGGCACCATGGCCTGTAGGGTGTACTGTACCATCACCACCCCAGATGGCCCCATGGCCTGTAGGGTGTACTGTATGGATTTGGCCCCATGGCCTGTAGGGTGTACTGTAAAATCACCACCCCAGATGGCAACTTGGCCTGTAGGGTGTACTGTACCATCACCACCCCGGACGGTCCCATGGCCTGTAGGGTGTACTATATCACCACCCCGGACGGTCCCATGGCCTGTAGGGTGTACAGTACCATCACCACCCCGGACGGTCCCATGGCCTGTAGGGTGTACTATACCTTCACCACCCCAGATGGCCCCATGGCCTGTAGGGTGTACTATACCCTCACCACCCCAGATGGCCCCATGGCCTGTAGGGTGTACTGTACCATCACCACCCCGGACGGTCCCATGGCCTGTAGGGTGTACTATACCCTCACCACCCCAGATGGCCCCATGGCCTGTAGGGTGTACTATACCATCACCACCCCGGACGGTCCCATGGCCTGTAGGGTGTACTATACCATCACCACCCCAGATGGCCCCATGGCCTGTAGGGTGTACAGTACCATCACCACCCCGGACGGTCCCATGGCCTGTAGGGTGTACTATACCCTCACCACCCCGGACAGCCCCATGGCCTGTAGGGTGTACTATACCCTCACCATCCCAGATGGCCCCATGGCCTGTAGGGTGTACTATACCCTCACCACCCCAGATGGCCCCATGGCCAGTAGGGTGTACTGTACCATCACCACCCCGGACGGTCCCATGGCCTGTAGGGTGTACTGTACCATCACCACCCCGGACGGTCCCATGGCCTGTAGGGTGTCCTGTACCATCACCACCCCAGATGGCCCCATGGCCTGTAGGGTGTACTGTACCATCACCACCCCAGATGGCCCCATGGCCTGTAGGGTGTACTGTACCATCACCACCCCGGACGGTCCCATGGCCTGTAGGGTGTACTGTACCATCACCACCCCAGATGGCCCCATGGCCTGTAGGGTGTACTGTACCAATACCATCCCAGATGGCCCCATGGCCTGTAGGGTGTACTATACCATCACCACCCCGGACAGCCCCATGGCCTGTAGGGTGTACTGTACCATCACCACCCCGGACGGTCCCATGGCCTGTAGGGTGTACTATATCACCACCCCGGACGGTCCCATGGCCTGTAGGGTGTACTGTACCATCACCACCCCAGATGGCACCATGGCCTGTAGGGTGTACTGTACCATCACCACCCGGACGGTCCCATGGCCTGTAGGGTGTACTATACCATCACCACCCCAGATGGCCCCATGGCCTGTAGGGTGTACTATACCATCACCACCCCGGATGGTCCCATGGCCTGTAGGGTGTACTATACCATCACCACCCCAGATGGCACCATGGCCTGTAGGGTGTACTGTACCATCACCACCCGGACGGTCCCATGGCCTGTAGGGTGTACTATACCATCACCACCCCAGATGGCCCCATGGCCTGTAGGGTGTACTGTACCATCACCACCCCGGACGGTCCCATGGCCTGTAGGGTGTACTGTACCATCACCACCCCAGATGGCCCCATGGCCTGTAAGGGTGTACTGTACCATCACCACCCCAGATGGCCCCATGGCCTGTAGGGTGTACTGTATGGATTTGGCCCCATGGCCTGTAGGGTGTACTGTACCATCACCACCCCAGATGGCAACTTGGCCTGTAGGGTGTACTGTACCATCACCACCCCGGACGGTCCCATGGCCTGTAGGGTGTACTATATCACCACCCCGGACGGTCCCATGGCCTGTAGGGTGTACAGTACCATCACCACCCCGGACGGTCCCATGGCCTGTAGGGTGTACTATACCTTCACCACCCCAGATGGCCCCATGGCCTGTAGGGTGTACTATACCCTCACCACCCCAGATGGCCCCATGGCCTGTAGGGTGTACTGTACCATCACCACCCCGGACGGTCCCATGGCCTGTAGGGTGTACTATACCCTCACCACCCCAGATGGCCCCATGGCCTGTAGGGTGTACTATACCATCACCACCCCGGACGGTCCCATGGCCTGTAGGGTGTACTATACCATCACCACCCCAGATGGCCCCATGGCCTGTAGGGTGTACAGTACCATCACCACCCCGGACAGTCCCGTGGCCTGTAGGGTGTACTATACCCTCACCACCCCAGATGGCCCCATGGCCTGTAGGGTGTACTATACCCTCACCACCCCAGATGGCCCCATGGCCAGTAGGGTGTACTGTACCATCACCACCCCGGACGGTCCCATGGCCTGTAGGGTGTACTGTACCATCACCACCCCGGACGGTCCCATGGCCTGTAGGGTGTCCTGTACCATCACCACCCCAGATGGCCCCATGGCCTGTAGGGTGTACTGTACCATCACCACCCCAGATGGCCCCATGGCCTGTAGGGTGTACTGTACCATCACCACCCCGGACGGTCCCATGGCCTGTAGGGTGTACTGTACCATCACCACCCCAGATGGCCCCATGGCCTGTAGGGTGTACTGTACCAATACCACCCCAGATGGCCCCATGGCCTGTAGGGTGTACTATACCATCACCACCCCGGACAGCCCCATGGCCTGTAGGGTGTACTGTACCATCACCACCCCGGACGGTCCCATGGCCTGTAGGGTGTACTATATCACCACCCCGGACGGTCCCATGGCCTGTAGGGTGTACTGTACCAATACCACCCCAGATGGCCCCATGGCCTGTAGGGTGTACTATACCATCACCACCCCGGACGGTCCCATGGCCTGTAGGGTGTACTATATCACCACCCCGGACGGTCCCATGGCCTGTAGGGTGTACTATACCATCATCACCCCGGACAGCCCCATGGCCTGTAGGGTGTACTATACCATCACCACACTGGACAGTCCCATGGCTTGTAGGGTGTACTGTACCATCACCACCCTGGACAGTCCCATGGCTTGTAGGGTGTACTGTACCATCACCACCCTGGATGGTACCATGGCCTGTACTGTACTGCTGTAAATCTGTCCACTGTCCAGATCATCTACCACTGGATTGACACTGACTTCTACATTACACAGCTACTGTAATGCTGAGTACATCTGCTTCCCTGGACACTTTTTCAGAGTTTGAGGATAAAGTCTAAATACAGAGCAACTTCCCACTACAAAGACATGTCCCTACCCTTCATGTTGTGTGCTCCACTTAAAAAGTCCCCTCAACAAAGTATGCCATCACCATTCCGGTTCCCCATGGCACACATTGGCACACCCATTTCTCCATTCCTCCTGCAGAGCCCCCCCTTGACAGGCACACGCCCATAAAACCACACACACCACCACAGTTCAGTGGCTGAGAATCACCCTAGCCCGAGAGGCCATGGAGAACATAACAAGAGAGGGAAAGAGAGAAAGATATTATTAGTGAGCTGCTTCTGAGCAGTAGTGTAACTGGGGCATCCAGGGGTTATAAATAGCACCTGGGCGTGATACGAACAACAACAATAATAACGGTGAACAACAATACGTTTCCAGACAGAGGTCATTTCTCTCTTTCTCTCTCTGTGCCCAGCCTTCTGACACGCTCTCCTCTCATCCATCCATCCACTCATCTGCCCATCTCTCTCTCTGTGCCCAGCCTTCTGACACGCTCTCCTCTCATCCATCCATCCACTCATCTGCCCATCTCTCTCTCTGTGCCCAGCCTTCTGACACACTCTCCTCTCATCCATCCATCCACTCATCTGCCCATCTCTCTCTCTGTGCCCAGCCTTCTGACATGCTCTCCTCTCATCCATCCATCCACTCATCTGCCCATCTCTCTCTCTGTGCCCAGCCTTCTGACACGCTCTACTCTCATCCATCCATCCACTCATCTGCCCATCTCTCTCTCTGTGCCCAGCCTTCTGACACGCTCTCCTCTCATCCATCCATCCACTCATCTGCCCATCTCTCTCTCTGTGCCCAGCCTTCTGACACGCTCTCCTCTCATCCATCCATCCACTCATCTGCCCATCTCTCTCTCTGTGCCCAGCCTTCTGACACGCTCTCCTCTCATCCATCCATCCACTCATCTGCCCATCTCTCTCTCTGTGCCCAGCCTTCTGACACGCTCTCCTCTCATCCATCCATCCACTCATCTGCCCATCTCTCTCTCTGTGCCCAGCCTTCTGACACGCTCTCCTCTCATCCATCCATCCACTCATCTGCCCATCTCTCTCTCTGTGCCCAGCCTTCTGACATGCTCTCCTCTCATCCATCCATCCACTCATCTGCCCATCTCTCTCTCTGTGTCCAGCCTTCTGACACGCTCTCCTCTCATCCATCCATCCACTCATCTGCCCATCTCTCTCTCTGTGCCCAGCCTTCTGACACGCTCTACTCTGATCCATCCATCCACTCATCTGCCCATCTCTCTCTCTGTGTCCAGCCTTCTGACACGCTCTCCTCTCATCCATCCATCCACTCATCTGCCCATCTCTCTCTCTGTGCCCAGCCTTCTGACACGCTCTCCTCTCATCCATCCATCCACTCATCTGCCCATCTCTCTCTCTGTGCCCAGCCTTCTGACACGCTCTCCTCTCATCCATCCATCCACTCATCTGCCCATCTCTCTCTCTGTGCCCAGCCTTCTGACACACTCTCCTCTCATCCATCCATCCACTCATCTGCCCATCTCTCTCTCTGTGCCCAGCCTTCTGACACGCTCTCCTCTCATCCATCCATCTACTCATCTGCCCATCTCTCTCTCTGTGCCCAGCCTTCTGACACGCTCTCCTCTCCTCTCATCCATCCACTCATCTGCCCATCTCTCTCTCTGTGCCCAGCCTTCTGACACGCTCTCCTCTCATCCATCCATCCACTCATCTGCCCATCTCTCTCTCTGTGCCCAGCCTTCTGACACGCTCTCCTCTCATCCATCCATCCACTCATCTGCCCATCTCTCTCTCGCCTGGCTTACTCTACTGCCCGTTCTTTCAAAGTGATAATAATCACTGTTGTTATATTAAGCTGTTCTGTTCCCATTTACTTGATGGTTTAATATTTTTGTACCGTGTTTCCACGAGCTGTCAGTGAAATGAATCAGTGAGATATCATATCCTGGACCTCAACCCATTCATTTAACTCCTATATATTCACAACAAAACCAAAAGTAAAGGTGTCAGACTCAGTTCTTAAAAGGGGAGATCTGCAGTTGCTACATCCATTTTTGGATTTATGAATTCATAAATATTTATATATGTACCCGTTCATTCTTGAAGAATATAACATAGAAATGAGCTTAGTTCAATTGTCAAGTCCAATCAGAACCCAAAATATAAGCTTGTTTTACCAATGTTTGTAAGCATTATACATGTAAACAAACTCTGCATAGCCTCAAAACATGCTTAAAAATCTATTTTTTATATACATATTGGATGGTCAGTCCTTGCATCCATAGCTCTGTCTATGACTTTAAGAGTGTTTACATTTTTCTCCGGGCCCATCCCTCAGCTTGAGGAACCTTGTGGCACACAGCCTCTCAGACCATTTCATTACCCAATTGTCCTGTTCCCCTCCGGTGGCACACTTGTCATTTTTAACTGTCACTTCAAGTAATGCACCCCTAGGGCATACTCTACTCTATCACGGCTGAGTCTCACGCTTTGCTTCTCGTGTGGAGAGAGAGAGAGAGAGTGAGAGAGAGACGGGCATGTCAGTGCTGGGTCGTGCTCAGAGAGAGACACACAAGAAGATGTTCCCGCTATGCACCTATACACACCTATGCTCCATATACACATAGGGAAAGGGGGTTGAATGCAGTTTAAATCATTCAACTGAAATGTGTCTTCCGCATTTAACTCAACCCCTCTGAATCAGAGAGGTGCCCCGGGGGGGCTGCCATAACTTCCACGTCTTTGGCGCCCGTGGAACAGTGGGTTAACTGCCTTGCTCAGGGGCAGACTGGCAGATTTTTACCTTGTTAGCTTGGGGATTTGATCCAGCAACCTTTCGGTTACTGGCCCAACACTTTAAGCACTGGGCTACCTGCCGCCCAAGGCGGGGAGAGAAACAGGGGGAGAGATAAGAGTAGTAAAATACAGCAAAAGAGGAGTGACAAAACAGGGCTAACGAGAGAAATAAACAGAATGGAGAAAAGGGCAGAACCACGAGAGAGTAACAGAAATCAAAAAAGAGAGGCTCCGAGCCGAGCTTCATTCATTTATTACGAGTGGTGTGCTGCGAGGGAGGGATCAGCCAAAGCCGGATTTCATCCCAGGACACCGCAGAGAATGGGATTCTCTCTGTCCAGAACAGCGGCATTGACTATGAAAAGACAGGGATCTCTTTATCCCCTGCATTTCCATGGTAATGGGATCCATGGTGAGAGGCTGCTAACCATACCAACACAGCCAGAGGAGGCGGAGAATCTCACCAAGGGACAGAGAGGGGGAGGGGAGGAAGGAATATCAATAAATAAACATAGCCATGTCCATGCAGCCTGTGCCTCCTACCTCCTCCTCCCTCCATCAGTCCTCCTGCCCTATACCCACGCTAGCTAACGCCAGTCTACTGCTGCTGTCCCTCTGGTGCCAGGGCTGGAAAAGCCCATTAAAACTGGTGATATGAATTCCGTGGTTCTCTTAAACATGATTGCAGGATTTGAATAAGCAGTTCTAGGGGTATATACATGATGTGTATGTTATGAAAAGCAACATGTATGCACGTCCACACACATTCATGCAGTCACTTGTGCACACAGCCACATATCTGTGCACCAGAACGTATGTCACAGATGCCTGTGTGGTCGATCATTGGTGCGGTCTGTGTTGTGGTGAGCCCTGGGGGCTCATCAGGCAGGCACCTCTGCATGCAGAGAGGAGTTAGCGGGGACATCTTGTTTTCTCTCTCTCTCTCTCTCGCTCTCTCTCTCTCTCTCTCTCTCTCTCTCTCTCTCTCTCTCCACATCAGCGCTACTTCCCAAATTAAATTGATTAGAAGCAATAATGGCTGGGCATAATGATCACAGAGAGGGGGTGGAGGAAGGAGGACAGAGAGAGTAAGCATTCAAACAGAGTGCTGTTTTCTCTGCCACATAAACTAAAAAAGAAACAGCCCTTTTTCGGGACCCTGTCTTTCAAAGATAATTCGTAAAAATCCAAATAACCTCACAGATCTTCATTAGAATGGATTTAAACATGTTTTCCAATGCTTGTTCAATGAACCATCAACAATTAATGAACATGCACCGTGGAACGGTCGTTAAGACATTAACGGCTTACAGACGGTAGGCAATTAAGGTCACAGTTATGAAAACTTAGGACACTAAAGAGGCCTATCTACGGACTCTGAAAAACACCAAAAGAAAGATGCCCAGGGTCCCTGCTCATCCGCGTGAACGTTCCTTAGGCATGCTGTAAGGAGGCATGAGGACTGCAGATGTAGCCAGAGCAATAAATTGCAATGTCCGTACTGTGAGACGCCTTAGACAGCGCTACAGGGAGACAGGACGGACAGCTGATCCTCTCAGTGGCAGACCACGTGTAACAACACCTGCACAGGATCGGTACAGCCAAACATCCCACCTGCGGGACAGGTACAGGATGGCAACAACAACAGCCCGAGTTACACCAGGAATGCACAATCCCTCCATCAGTGCTCAGACTGTTTGCAATAGGCTGAGAGAGGCTGGACTGAGGGCTTGTAGGCGACGTAGTAAGGCAGGTCCTCACCAGACATCACCGGCAACAACGTCGCCTATGGGCACAAACCCACATGTCGTGTCTCCGTGGGGCTGCTGAGAGCCCAGCCATGTGTGTCACAGGAACATAAAGCCGCTTCAGCTTCCTGTGTTTGTAGCTCTTTCGCTCCTTTTTCCATTCCATTTTGTTCCGTCTGGCCAAGCAATACCAAAACAGCCACCTTGTCAGAAAGCATGAGCTGGGATGCACAGGCATGGGAGGGCTGCAGGACATGTATTTTTACTTGAAGGCTGGGGTGGAGGAGGGTGAGGGAGGGAGCTGGGTGTTAGAGAAAGTGTTATGTTTGGCATGAGGCTGAGGGCCCCTAGGGGGTTCTATTTTCCTGTTTCCCCATCCCCAATGTTTTCTTATTACATAACCCAACCCTTGACATCCCACTACTGACACAGCTGTGTGAATGTATAGCTGTGTAGTTACTGGTGGGGTTTCAGCCATACTTAGCCCAGGGCTTCTTATGGGTCTGTTCTATGGAGGAGCGGGGGAGTGCATTCTGATTCAAGCCCAGCTTTCATGCTCCATTCCTGGGTATACGGGAAGCACGACACTGGCACAGGGACATGGTGCTGCCCACATGGAGGTGGCTGGGCATGGGCATGAGTCTGCTACTGAGTGACTGAGGGGAGGCCTGTGTGGTGCAGACTCGCATGTTGCTTCAGTGTCTGCTGAATTCTTTGAAAGTCCCCCCAACCATCTCAGTTTCACTCTTACACACTCTCTCTCTCTCTCTCTCTCTCTCTCTCACACACACACACACACACACACACACACACACACACACACACACACTAGCTTTACCATAGAGTGTGTCTTCAGTCTGTCTCTGCCTGGTTCTGTTAACATATGGATGTTTTTCATTCCATCCACAGTTCATTCTGAATATTGTATATATACAGTGCCTTGCGAAAGTATTCGCCCCCCTTGAACTTTGCGACCTTTTGCCACATTTCAGGCTTCAAACATAAAGATAGAAAACTGTATTTTTTTGTGAAGAATCAACAACAAGTGGGACACAATCATGAAGTGGAACGACATTTATTGGATATTTCAAACTTTTTTAACAAATCAAAAACTGAAAAATTGGGCGTGCAAAATTATTCAGACCCTTTACTTTCAGTGCAGTAAACTCTCTCCAGAAGTTCAGTGAGGATCTCTGAATGATCCAATGTTGACCTAAATGACTAATGATGATAAATACAATCCACCTGTGTGTAATCAAGTCTCCGTATAAATGCACCTGCACTGTGATAGTCTCAGAGGTCCGTTAAAAGCGCAGAGAGCATCATGAAGAACAAGGAACACACCAGGCAGGTCCGAGATACTGTTGTGAAGAAGTTTAAAGCCGGATTTGGATACAAAAAGATTTCCCAAGCTTTAAACATCCCAAGGAGCACTGTGCAAGCGATAATATTGAAATGGAAGGAGTATCAGACCACTGCAAATCTACCAAGACCTGGCCGTCCCTCTAAACTTTCAGCTCATACAAGGAGAAGACTGATCAGAGATGCAGCCAAGAGGACCATGATCACTCTGGATGAACTGCAGAGATCTACAGCTGAGGTGGGAGACTCTGTCCATAGGACAACAATCAGTCGTATATTGCACAAATCTGGCCTTTATGGAAGAGTGGCAAGAAGAAAGCCATTTCTTAAAGATATCCATAAAAAGTGTTGTTTAAAGTTTGCCACAAGCCACCTGGGAGACACACCAAACATGTGGAAGAAGGTGCTCTGGTCAGATGAAACCAAAATTTAACTTTTTGGCAACAATGCAAAACGTTATGTTTGGCGTAAAAGCAACACAGCTGAACACACCATCTCCACTGTCAAACATGGTGGTGGCAGCATCATGGTTTGGGCCTGCTTTTCTTCAGCAGGGACAGGGAAGATGGTTAAAATTGATGGGAAGATGGATGGAGCCAAATACAGGACCATTCTGGAAGAAAACCTGATGGAGTCTGCAAAAGACCTGAGACTGGGACGGAGATTTGTCTTCCAACAAGACAATGATCCAAAACATAAAGCAAAATCTACAATGGAATGGTTCAAAAATAAACATATCCAGGTGTTAGAATGGCCAAGTCAAAGTCCAGACCTGAATCCAATCGAGAATCTGTGGAAAGAACTGAAAACTGCTGTTCACAAATGCTCTCCATCCAACCTCACTGAGCTCGAGCTGTTTTGCAAGGAGGAATGGGAAAAAATTTCAGTCTCTCGATGTGCAAAACTGATAGAGACATACCCCAAGCGACTTACAGCTGTAATTGCAGCAAAAGGTGGCGCTACAAAGTATTAACTTAAGGGGGCTGAATAATTTTGCACGCCCAATTTTTCAGTTTTTGATTTGTTAAAAAAGTTTGAAATATCCAATAAATGTCGTTCCACTTCATGATTGTGTCCCACTTGTTGTTGATTCTTCACAAAAAATACAGTTTTATATCTTTATGTTTGAAGCCTGAAATGTGGCAAAAGGTCGCAAAGTTCAAGGGGGCCGAATACTTTCGCAAGGCACTGTATATATACAGTTCCTTCGGAAAGTATTCAAACCCCTTGATTTATTCCCACGTTGTTGTTACAGACTGAATAAAAAACTGGATGAAATGTATATATTTTTCCTGCACAAATATACACAGAATACCCCATAATGGCAAACTGAAAACATGTTTTTAGAATATTTTGCACTTTTAATGAAAA
Organism: Oncorhynchus mykiss; assembly: GCF_057628025.1. NCBI lineage: Eukaryota > Metazoa > Chordata > Actinopteri > Salmoniformes > Salmonidae > Oncorhynchus > Oncorhynchus mykiss. The sequence continues at coordinate 73,772,080 of NC_143033.1, forward strand.
TTAAATACAGAAATATCTAATTTACATAAGTATTCACACACCTGAGTCGATACATGTTAGAATCACCATTGGCAGCGATTACAGCTGTGTGTCTTTCTGGGTAAGTCTCTAAGGGCTTTGCACACCTGGATTGTACAATATTTGCACATTATATATATTTTTAAATTATTCAAGCTCTGTCAAGTTGCTTGTTCATTCATAGCTAGACACCCATTTTCATGTCTTGCCATAGATTTTCATGCCGATTTAAGTCAAAACTGTAACTAGGCCACTTAGAAACATTCAATGGTGTCTTGGTACGCAACTCCAGTGTATATTTGGCCTTGTGTTTCAGGTAATTGTCCTGCTGAAAGATGAATTTGTCTCCCAGTGTCTGTTGGAAAGCAGCTTTTCCTCTTGGATTTTGCCTGTGCTTAGCTCTATTCTGTTTCTTTTTATCCCCCCAAAAACACACTCGTCCTTGCAGATGACAAGCATACTAATAACATGATGCAGCCACCACCATGCTTGAAAATATGAAAGTTGTTCTAAGTGATGTGTTGTGTTGGATTTGCCCCAAACATAACACTTTGTATTCAGGACAAAGTTAATTTCTTTGCCACTTTTTTTTGCAGTATTACTTTAGTGCCTTATTGCAAACAGGATGCATGTTTTTGAATAATTTGACTCTGTACAGGCTTCCTCCTTTTCACTCTGTCATTTAGGTTAGTATTGTGGAGTAACTACAATGTTGTTGATCCATCCTCAGTTTTCTCCTATCACAGCCATTAAACTCTGTAACTGTTTAAAGTCACCGTTGGCCTCATGGTGAAATCCCTGAGTGGTTTCCTTCCTCTCCGGCAACTGGTCAATGCACTTTATGTATCGAGTCATACGTATTTGGACAAATTCACTTACAGTGTCTTCAATTTAGTCCAAATGTTTGCCTTTGGTCTCATATTCTTAGCACGCAATGATTACATCAAGCTTGTGACAACAAAGTTGTTGGATGCATTTGCCGTTTGTTTAAGTTGTGTTTTGGATTACGCTGTGCCCAATAGAAATGAATGGTAAATAATGTATTGTGTTATTTTGGAGTCACTTGCATTGTAAATAAGAATAGAATATGTTTCTAAACACTAATAAATGAATGTGGATACTACCATGATTACAGATAATCCTGAATGAATTGTGAATAATGATGAGAAAGTTACAATGTCAAAGATCATACCCCCAAGACATGCGAACCTCTCACCATTACCAGGGGGTGATATTTATGCCTCTGTAACAAAGCTGGAGTCTTTGACAATTTGTTGGGCCTTCCTCTGACACTACCTGGTATAGAGGTCCTGGATGGCAGGGAGCTTGACACCAGTGATGTACTGGGCCGTACTCACCACCCTCTGTAGTGCCTTGCGGTCGGGTGCCTTGCAGTTGCCGTACCAAGCGGTGATGTAGCCAGTCAAGATGCTCTCAACGGTGCAGCTGTAGAACTTTTGGAGGATCTGAGGGCCCAGGCCAAATCTTTTCAGCCTCCCGAGGGGGAAGGGAAGTTGTAGTGCCCTCTTCAAAACTGTGTTGGTGTGTGTGAACCATGTTAATTACTTAGCGATGTGGAGGTAACTTGAAACTCTCGACCCGCTCCACTACAGCCCCACCGATGTGGATGGGGGCGTGCTCGCCCCTCCGTTTCCTGTAGCCCTCGATCAGCCCCTTTGTCTTGCTGACGTTGAGGGAGAGGTTGTTTTCCTGGCACCACACTGCCAGGTCTCTGACCTCCTCCCTACAGGCTGCTTCACTGTCCAAATAAAAACGTTAGGAGGTGTACACATGTGCCCTCGCTGCTGGTTTACGTGCATCTGTTTAATATCCATGGGCTTACAAGTGCAGATGTACTATCTGTGTTATGTCTCGCCTTCAGAGGCGGGCAGGCACAAATACTGTAGGTAAACAAACATAATGAGGATAAATCAGGAATCCTGATGCATCTTCATCTTATCTTCTCTACCATTTAGGAGTGCTGTCTGTCTGCAGCCGACTTTCTGTCTGCAGTCGCTCAGTACTGCAGTGGGGGCAACCTGCAATTACAGCCCCGCGCAGAGGATGGGGAGCCAGGAGAAAGACAATCATTGGCCCCCTAATTAGGAGCCATTTTGCACTTAAAAGATCTCATTATAGTCAATTACAACCACACACCAAAAGCCTTAGTCACCGCGATTGTCCACAAGCCATTCAAAAAAAGAAACAGCATTGACGATCCCCTGCCTCCATTCTCTCCCTCATCCTATCTTTCTATCTATTACTGTCCTCCCTGTCCTCTTTATTCACTCAGTTTATTCACTCCTCTTGTTCCATTCAATGCCGTCTTGCTCGGTGAGTGAATTCACATGCCGACTGACGTGTTAACTACCCAGGGCTGAGTCCACGAAGATAAATGGTCAATTACTGGATGACGACAGCAATGACAGTGACTATGATGAAATCCCCACATGTATTTCTATCTCCTGGGCCAGCAGCATTCCATCCTGCATTCCACTGCTGGCTTGCCTCTGAAGCTAAGCAGGGTTGGTCCTGGTCGGACCAGATGCTGCTGGAAGTGGTGTTATAGAATATGTCATTGCCTTGTGTAGGGTGCTGGCTTTCAGATGGGATTTTAAAATGGGTGTCCTGACTCTCTGTGGTCACTAAAGCTCCCATGGCACTAATCATAAGAGTAGTGGTGTTAACTACTGGGGCGGCAGGGTAGCCTAGTGGTTAGAGCGTTGGACTAGTAACCTGTTGTTCTGCCCAGTCATTGAAAATAAGAATTTGTTGGGGCCTCCATACTACTTTCGACCTCCATCTCTCCCGAGCCCGTACTACTTTCGACCTTCGCCTCTCTCGAGCCTGTACTACTTTCGACCTCCGTCTCTCCCGAGCCCGTACTACTTTCGACCTCCGTCTCTCTCGAGCCTGTACTACTTTCGACCTTCGCCTCTCCCGAGCCCGTACTACTTTCGACCTTCGTCTCTCCCGAGCCTGTACTACTTTCGACCTCCGTCTCTCCCGAGCCCGTACTACTTTCGACCTCCGTCTCTCCCGAGCCCGTACTACTTTCGACCTTCGTCTCTCCCGAGCCTGTACTACTTTCGACCTCCGTCTCTCCCGAGCCCGTACTACTTTCGACCTCCGTCTCTCCCGACCGAGCCTGTACTACTTTCGACCTCCGTCTCTCCCGACCGAGCCTGTACTACTTTCGACCTCCGTCTCTCCCGACCGAGCCTGTACTACTTTCGACCTCCGTCTCTCCCGAGCCCGTACTACTTTCGACCTCCGTCTCTCCCGACCGAGCCTGTACTACTTTCGACCTTCGCCTCTTTGGATACCACGAAATTGTTAGTAGCTACTAACAATTGGATACCACGAAATTGGGAGAAAAGGGGGTAAAATATAAAATTTAAAACATTTTTAAAAAGATTACTCGTTGGTTATTACTGCATTGTCGGAACTAGAAACACAAGCATTTCGCTACACTCGCATTAACATCTGCTAACCATGTGTATGTGACAAATAAAATGTGATTTGATTTGATTTGATCTGTTTGTGCTGACCTGTAAAGTGAATACTACAAAGCCTTACCTGCCCGTTGTGCTTGTGTAAGCTTGGAGTAGACCACATCAGCTGACTCAATCAGCGTCCGGCTCGTCTGAATCATCTATAGAGAAATAAACAGGGGACAAGATTATGCAAAAGGAAGTGAGGTCGTACAGCATCAAGCAATTCCTGTGTCTTATGTCATGAGTCCTACTGTAGAGATGGCTAAACAGGACAATGGAAACACTACCTCTTAGAAAATAATCACACAGAATTATCATTGAATGTACACGTAGCCAAACATGGGGGAATACTATAGGAATAATGAATAACAAAGTCTAAAGGGAAATTCTTCTCAGAGACATTCGATGGAAGAGATTGTCAACATTTCTCAAAGTCCTTTGATCATTGGCTCTTTACAAACATTTTTCTCCCTCTGCTATGGCCAGACCCTGGGAATCACACCCACACACACAGAGGTAGAGACAGACAAAACACATACACCCACACACAGAGTCAGACAAAACACATGCACCCACACACACACACGGTCAGAATAAAACACATGCACCCACACACAGACAAACACACACACACACAGTCAGACAAAACACATGCACACCCCCCCCCCCCCACACACACACACACAGAGTCAGACAAAACACATGCACCCCCCCACACACACACAGAGTAAGACAAAAAACATGCACCCCCTCACACACACAGTCAGACATAACACACACACACACACACACACACAGCAACTGATGACAGAGTCCTGATCATGTGGTGACACAGTAGAGGACAGGAGGTGAGAACAGTCTGGTTGCATCCTAAATGACACCCTGTTCCATATTTAGTGTACTACTTTTGACCAGGACCCATTGGGCTCTGGCCAAAAGTAGTGCACTACATAGGGAATAGGGTGCCATTTTGTGATGCAGCCCCCATCTGGTCCCCTACCTGTGTTCCTGGAAGCATTGAGCCAGCCTTACAGCTTTAGCTGTGGCCTGATCTGAAAACCTTCTGCTTTTAGAGCCTCTCCCTCCCACGAACAGTGAGAAGCAGCTGGCCTGACCCAGCGGTCAGGAGAACGCTAATGAAGTTTCACACTTTAGTTAAGAGCACAGAGACAAGAAGCAGGCCACTGTGTGTGGGCTGGTACAGGACCACTGGCTCTGGGATCATATTGGTCAGCAGACAGGACAGGGGGCTGGCTCCCATTGGCTCAGGCTGAGCTGGGTCTTTCTGGACTGGCCTCAGGGGCGCTGACCACAGAGTTCCAATCTGCTGATCCTCAGTTCACTCCTAGGTTACGGCGCCTGCGTCCAACCAGCCCACGTGAGGACAACCATTAATGTCTTAATGGCTAGGGCTGGTACACACACACACACACACACACACACACACACACACACACACACACACACACACACACACACACACACACACACACACACACACACACACACACCAGCACACACTGGAGCCTCTGTTCTTGAGATTGGGGCATGTGCCAATGGACTAATCTTTGGAAGCACACAGTAACACTCAGCTGACAGACCCTGTGCTCAGGACAGGCAGCCTCTGTCTCAGACACACTCAGCCTCACTGTAGATTCATCTCCTCAGCTGTCGGAACTCTGCTAGCTAACGCTGGGAGGCTGGGAGCACAGGAATGTTGCAATGGAACAGCAGTGGAATTATTTTTAGGCCCTTCATTTAGGCTCTTCATTAAAGCCCTTCACATGTGAATGTAATGTACCGGGGCCATAAGAGGTACTCAAAGACAAGCATGCCGAGGGAGAAAGCTGATTAAAATACAAAGCTATTTAGAGTCTCAGTCATGGAACTTATATGAGGTTGTTGCACTCTAGGTGTCGGCAATAGGAGTGACTGGGATATGAACGGTAATGTCATGTAGCTACAACACCACAACAGTTCCTCTCTGATGACCCAGTTCAATAGGTCAAACCAATCTCCATCAGGGGGGTGGAATAGTGGGGTGTTGACTTGCTCTGAGCGCTGGGGGGGGGGGATTTTAACCACCCCTGTGTTGGCCTGTACCAGTAGGTGCCTGGTGAATAATGAATAAGCTGGTTGTTATCACAGATCAGACAGCAGCCAGGATGGAGAGTGACGGCTTGGGGAGGCACATGCGCGGGATGGGATGCCGCGCGGAAGCGCAGCAGGGCGAACCGCTCCCGAATTAATTAGTGCTTATCACAGCGCTGCAGTAGCTATAGGAAATGGTTTGTTCACTCCCTGTGGTGGAGGTCATCTGTGGCATGTTGCCTTGCTGTGTCATAATGTGCTAACAATTTATAACATTTTCCTACACTGATAGTATTATTTCAAGGCATAGTGTGCAACAGACTCTTAAAGACTGTATAGTGCACAGGGGTGTTGTAGCTTGTCACCTTACCAGGTTGTGATGCGTTTTTCATTTCATAGCACCTTTTTAGTGAATAACGTTCACACGCCTATGAACCGTCAATGAACGTTGCGCTTGCATTACTCGTTTAGCATTTACCCACAAAGCGTATCTCTCTGAATACAACATAGACCTGAACAGAGCGGTAGCTCTGCAGTGCATGTTATGCCTATGTGGTGCTGCTATAGCGTACCATGTCGTAGGCGTTGAGGACCTTGCGGAGCAGCTCGGGGACGGGGCCTTGGGCCTCCATGGTGGGGTAGGCTTGACTCAGGTCCACGGTCACCCTGAGCGCTCGCTCGCTGTTCATCAGCCACGTGGACACGGTCAGGATACACTGCTTCATGTTGGCCGCCGGCGTCAGACCACACAGCTCCTTGAACGACACCATGGCATTCTGGTAAATAAACAGAGAGGATCATGGATGAGGGTTAGCATCACGGAATCTGTAAATATTGAAAGGGATTGTAAGGTAGCGGACCCAAGGTCCAATTCAAACACAGAGAGGATGTCTCGTTGATTCTATGGTGATCATGGGCCAAGTTTACCATTATTACTACATTGCCCACAGCAACTTAAAAACCAGTAATCATTGTGACCAAAATGTCCCACAAGACCGTACTCTACACATGAGATAAATGTGGTCCACCGTATCCTGATACTCTCCTCAGGTCAGAGAAAACCTCAGGAGAGAAAGAACAGACCTGATTGCGTTTGTGTTCATTAGTGAACCTAGCGGTTCCCATGACATCACAGCCTGCTTGTTCAGTGGTGCAACGCGGCCCTGGAGCCTCCACCGCAGGCTGCCTGGCCTTGCTCTGCTACCAGCCTCTCTCCTCTCACTTCCCCTGGCCTGGCCCTGCCACAACGCCTGCCTCTCTGCCTGCACCGCCAGCCCTGCGTGACTGTTCACATCACAGCCCAGCATTGTTCTCTCCAGCATGGGAATCTGAGCCCTGATTCGGGCCCACCAGGCTATTCACACAATATATCACCATTCACTGGCCCACCCAAATAAACAGGGGAAGAAAAAAAGCAATGAGGGATGAAAGACAGAGACCAAAATTGGAAAGATAGAGTGAGAAGGAAAGAGAGGGAAGAGAGGGATAGAGAAGGAAGAAGGGAGGGAGGGAGAAAGAGAGACAAGTGGGGAAAACCAGTCGTAAGACAAAGAGGAAAAGAGGGGGAAAAAAGGGAAAGAGAATAAAAGAAGGAGGGTGAGAAACAACAGACTGAGGGAGGGAGAGTGTGTGGTGATGGTATTTGGGAAGCGGTCAACAAACCAGGCAGTGTAGGCCAGGCAGTGTGGGAACGGGGCTGTGTCCCCTGCAGGACCTCCGGCCCAGGAGAAAGGCTCTTTTCTCCCCCTGGAGGATGGCTGTGGGCCGACCTTCCTGGACATAGGCATCTGTATGCACACACAGCCTCAACTAAAGCTATTAACACCCTCGGCTGAGGAAGCACAGCCAAGGAGAGAGGCTTTTACTGTTGAATGGGGAATGTGTATAGGTTTACTCACTGTAGTGTAGGTGTAGATGTGTGTGTGTGTGTGTGCACGTGCAAGTGTGTGTGTGTTTGCGGAAGAGTGTGAGTGTTTGTGCATGCGTGCGTGTGTTTCTGTGTGCCTGTGTGTGCGCATAGTACATTCCTGTGTCTGTCTCTGTATGTTTGTGTGAGTACACGCCCCTGTGTCTGTCTCTGTATGTTTGTGTGAGTACACGCCCCTGTGTCTGTCTCTGTATGTTTGTGTGAGTACACGCCCCTGTGTCTGTCTTTGTATGTTTGTGTGAGTACACGCCCCTGTGTCTGTCTCTGTATGTTTGTGTGAGTACACGCCCCTGTGTCTGTCTCTGTATGTTTGTGTGAGTACACGCCCCTGTGTCTGTCTCTGTATATTTGTGTGAGTACACGCCCCTGTGTCTGTCTCTGTATGTTATTGTGAGTACACGCCCCTGTGTTTGTCTCTGTATGTTTGTGTGAGTACACGCACCTGAGTGTGTGGTTGTTGTTGCTCTATAAACTCCATACTGTATCCAGACTGCAGACAGGGCCACAGAACCAAACAGAACAGTTAGCCACTGTCTTTAATTATCCTCATCCCTTCCTCCACCCCTCCAACATTACATTCCCCAAATGAGAACTGCGTGTCTGGTTTCACTGCTGTTTTTGTTCCCCTCTCTCTTTCTCTCCCTTTCTTTCTCTTCCTCTCTCTCTCTCTTTCCCTCCCTCTCTTGTTTCTCTCTCTAATCTCTTTCTCTCACTGTCCGGACTGCAGTTTGGAGTTGGGAGTGAAGGCAGCAGGCCCTTTACTGGAACGCATGCCGCAGGAACAGAGTGTGGGGCCGTCTGCCTGCTTGCCTGTTACAGTGTTCCAGTCAACACTCAGCAGGGAAACATACATAGGCATTTCTCTCTCTCTCTCTCTCTCTCTCTCTCTCTCTCTCTCTCTCTCTCTCTCTAAATCTCTCTCAATTCAATTCAAGGCCTTTATTGGCATGGGAAACATATGTTAACATTGCTAAAGCAAGTGAAGTAGATAATAAACAAAAGTGAAATAAACAGAAACAGTAAACATTACACTCACAGAAGTTCCAAAAGAATAAAGACATTTCAAATGTCATAGTATGTCTATATACAGTGTTGTAACGATGTGCAAATAGTTATGTTAATGTACGAAAGGGAATATAAATAAGCATAAATATGGGTTGTATTTACAAAGGTGTTTGTTCTTCACTGGTTGCCCGTTTCTTGTGGCAACAGGTCACAAATCTTGCTACTGTGATGGCACACTGTGGTATTTCACTGAGTAGATATGGGAGTTTATCGAAATTGGGTTTGTCTTCAAATTATTTGTGGATCTGTGTAATCTGAGGTAAATACGTGTCTCTAATATGGTCATACATTTGGCAGGAGGTTAGGAAGTGCAGCTCAGTTTCCCCCTCATTTTGTGGGCAGTGTGCATATAGCCTGTCTTCTCTTTCTCAATAGCAAGGCTATGCTCACTGAGTCTGTACATAGTCAAAGCTTTCCTTAAGTTTGGGTCAGTCACAGTGGTCAGGTATTCTGCCACTGTGTACTCTCTGTTTACTGCCAAAGAAGCATTCCAGTTTGCTCAGTTTTTTTGTTAATTCTTTCCAATGTGTCAGCTTGCTTAGGGGAATTTTCCAGATCCATCTCCCAGTAGGTGATGGCTTTGTTATGGAAGGATTGGGAATCACTTCCTTTTAGGTGGTTGTAGAATTTAACGTCTTTTTTCCGGATTTTGATCATTAGCGGATATCGGCCTAATTCTGCTCTGCATGCATTATTTGGTGTTCTACATTGCACATGGATGATATTTTTTCAGCATTCTGCATGCAGTCTCTATTTGGTGTTTGTTCCATTTATCTCTCTCTCTCTCTCTCTGTCTCAAACACACACACGCAGTGTATGCACATACACACACACAAAGGCACACACACACAAAGGAAAGGGAGAGTTAAATCCTAAAGAACCTGAATGGATTTCCTGCCACTCCTACAGAGCCTGTAACTGCCAGTCTCCTCTCCCACTCTCCTCCTCTCCAATCCCCTGTGAGAGGAACACACTTCACTCTGCTATTGTTTAGGGTAGATCACCTGGAAAAGTAGTTCTTTGAGATGATCAATCACTCTCTGTCAGAGGTCACTGAAGTGTGATAGTGCATTTCTTAATACCATTCCATGCGTGTTACGGGGTGTGATTGTAGGCCAAAAAAGAACAAATAATGTCATTTAAAAGATGTTCTTATCCAGAGTGACTTACAGCTGGCCAGAGTGACTTGTGTGTGTTTACGTGTATGGCCAACATTTTAATTAAAAGACTGCACTATACTCCCGAGTTGCGCAGCGGTCCCAGGCTGTGTCACAACAGGCTGTGACCGGGAGTCCCATAGTGCGGTGCACATTTGGCTCTGCATCGTCTGGGTTTGGGGACGGTTTGGCCAGGGGGGCTTTACTTGGATCATCGCGCTCTAACGACTCCTTGTGGCGGGCAGCTGGCTTTACGGGTTAAGCGGGAAGGTGTTAAGGAGTGCGATTTCGCGGGTCATGTTTCGGAGGACGCATGACTCGGCCTTCGCCTCCCGAACCCGTTGGGGAGTTGCAGCGATGAGACAAGATCGCAATTGAATATCACGAAATTGGGGAGAAAAAATAAATAAAATAAAAATGAACTGCACTATACAGTATCAATCTGCATGTATGCATTTACGCATGAATGGGTGTGCTATTGTGGTGCTATTTTGGTGCTGTGACAGTGTGTGCTGAGGTTTCTCTCATTACCATGCACCCTCAACACAGGCCTTCTCGATGAAGACTTGAAGTCCACTTTAAGTCTCCCTTCTTTACTCTGTCCTGTGTGTCTCAGGGCAGAGGAGGCTATTTAATGGAGCCCAGACAACACTGTGTGACGCTTCCAGCTGCCAGCTCTGGTCTCCTCTACAGGTGGTTATATCATCCAATGGGATGGGGCTCCCCTCGTCTCTTGGTCCTCCTGCCCCTAGCACCACAACCTCTACGTTCACTTACAGTTGAAGTCGGAGGTTTACATACACTTAGGTTGGAGTCATTAAAAGTAATTTTTCAACCACTCCACAAATTTCTTGTTAAACTATAGTTTTGGCAAGTCGGTTAGGACATCTACTTTGTGCAGTAATTTTTCCAACAATTGTTTACAGACAGATTATTTCACTTATAATTCACTGTATCACAATTCAAGTGGGTCAGAAGTTTACGTACACTAAGTTGACTGTGCATTTATACAGCTTGGAAAATTCCAGAAAATGATGTCATGGCTTTAGAAGCTTCTGATAGGCTAATTGACATCATTTGAGTCAATTGGAGGTGTACCTGTGGATGTATTTCAAGGCCTACCTTCAAACTCAGTGCCTCTTTGCTTGACATCATGGGCAAATCAAAATAAATCAGCCAAGACCTCAGAAAAATAATTGTAGACCTCCACAAGTCTGGTTCATCCTTGGGAGCAATTTCCAAATGCCTGGAGGTACCATGTTCATCTGTACAAACAATAGTACGCAAGTATAAACACCATGGGACCACGCAGCTGTCATACCGCTCAGGAAGGAGACGCGTTCTGTATCCTAGAGATGAACATACTTTGGTGCAAAAAGTGCAAATCAATCCCAGAACAACAGCAAAGGACATTGTGAAGATGCAAAAGTATCTATATCCACAGTAAAGCGAGTCCTATATTGACACAACCTGAAAGGCCACTCAGCAAGGAAGAAGCCACTGCTCCAAAACCGCCATAAAAAAAGCCAGACTACAGTTTGTAACTGCACATGGGACAAAGATCATACTTTTTGGAGAAATGTCCTCTGGTCTGATGAATCAAAAATAGAACTGTTGGCCATAATAACCATCGTCATGTTTGGAGGAAAAAGGGGGAGGCTTGCAAGCCAAAGAACACCATCCCAACCGTGAAGCACGGGATGGCAGCATCATGTTGTGGGGGTGCTTTGCTTTAGGAGGGACTGGTACACTTCAAAAAATAGATGGCATCACGAGAAAGGAATAGTATGTGGATATATTGAAGCAACAACTCACGACATCAGTCATGAAGTTAAAGCTTGGTCGCAAATGGGTCTTCCAAATGGACAATGACCCCAAGTATACTTCTAAAGTTGTGGCAAAATGGCTTAAGGACAGCGAAGTCAAGTTATTGGAGTGGCCATCACAAATTCCTGACCTCAATCCTATAGAAAAGTTGTTACTACTGAATTTTTACTAGGATTAAATGTCAGGAATTGTGAAATACTGAGTTTAAATGTATTTGGCTAAGGTGTATGTAAACTTCCGACTTCAACTGTATACTACGGGTACAGGCAGGGTCCATCTGGGGAGACCATCTACAAGAAAGCATTGATGCCAACCACAGTGCGTTATTGACGCCATCCATCTCAACATCAGGCCTGAGGCCTCTCTTTTCAGTCTATTGAAAAGGCTGTTTGCCCGTTTCTATTGCTGTTCCTCTGAGGGAGATGGACATTTTACATCTCCCTTTCAGGAAGCAGGGCAGCTGCTGTGCATGCTGGCAAAAACACCATCACACACACACAGATCTGGTCACCTGCTGTACCAGTTGCCTAATCGTAATTGGCTTCTAAAACTTTGTATTATGACAGAAAAATGAATAGCTCCTGCATGCACACAAAAACGTCACAACTAACATATCTCGCTTGTGTATCATTTCCATGCTTAGTACAGACCCCCCCCCCCGATTTCATGTGGGGGTGTTAGCATAGACTGAGTCATTGTCACTGGCCTATTTTGAACATTGTGTAATCACAACTTCTGACTCACACACAAGCAGATTTGAAATAAAATTACTGGTGACACTTTATTTGGATAGTCTGTAGAGCATCTAGAGACGGACTATCTACAGACTATCAGTAACATTTCAACTACCTACTGACCCTAACCCTGGCTCTAACCCTAACCTTAACCCTTCTCCTAACCCTAAATGTAGTCCTTACCCTAACCCTAGCCCTAACCCTTACCTTAACCCTTACCCTAATCCTTTTTCTTAACCTCAACCTAACCGTAACCTCATCAAGCAGTTAGTATGCCCATCTGTAGAGCATCTAGAGACGGAAAACCTGGACTATCCAAATAAAGTGTGACAAAATGATTAGCTGACAGTATCTGTGTCAGGAATCTTGCTTCCATCTACATTTAACAACTGCATGAGGCTTGTATCGAGTCCCCAAATATGTCCAGCTGCTTTTCACAAGAAAACATTTCTCTAAACTTACTATTTACTGGTATAGACTGTATCCGGTCATTTGCCTGAAAATTACCCTCCACTTATCACATCCGTACCGACACTATAAGTAAGGAACACTATTCCCCAAAATTACAGTATTCATTTTCAGTCTGGAACACAACAACATCTCCTTTTCTGTAACAGTGCCTGGGTAAACCAGATACCCTTTTTGGAAAATAGAGAGTCAAGATCATCTGCATCAATTTCCACAAATGAAAAATGTATGACAGCATGCCACAGGATCTCTAATCACATCCCCTGCTTAGTTATTGTGGTTCTTGGCTCTTGTTTGCCATGTCCTTAGGCCTAGATTGAGGTTGGCTGGCGGGAGAACAGACCTATCACAGCTCTCCAGCAATGTTGGGGTTTAGGCTGAGACAGAACAACAACAGGTGGAGACAGTCCTAAAGGCTCTGAGAGGATCACCAAGTATAGTACCTGAGATCAGGAGTCAATCGTGCAAATATCTGGGATAGTGATTTGAAAACAGAGCATCTGGGAGCTGAGAAAGTGGGTAGCTCTACGTACCTGGGTTCATACCGATCACAGACTGAAGATACATAGTGACCTAGTTTCCTTCTTTCGCTAACAAACACAACATTTAATAATCATACATTTGTTATTTACTGGTACTACAATAGATTTTTCAGCGCTTGGAGAGACCGTGTAAAAATGGCTGCCAATCATCATAATAAGTACTGTTCTGAATTCGGCTGAGACCTAGCTCTGGGTGTGCACTGCAGTTCTTCTTTATGTAAACTACCATCTCAACCCTTGAGAAAACATATTTGCATGAACGCCATTCACAACAAACTATCATTGCAGAAATATTAATTAAGAAAATATCCTTCTTCTTCAGAAAAAAAGAGAGCTATTGTCGAGTTGATGCAACTACAGTGCTAAGCGATAGACGGAAATGGACTATGCAGCCTAAACTACTGTCAGTTTGAAATGATTTGAAATAGGCCTAAATCCATCACATGAAACAATAAGTGCCCCTGAGCTACTGTAGTAGAGAAGGAAATCCAATTAAGAAAGATAGTAGAAATGGAGCTCAGAAAGAATAGAGGGAAGACACAAGTAGAGAAATGTATAATGAGTTTTATGATGCTCCGTGTTTCCACATTTTTAGAATCAGCTTTTATTTTCCAAGAGCTGTGGCAGTTGGTTTATTAAGGAACCAGGTCCATTCCATTCCTCGGCAAATCAAGTGTTGTTGATGGAGTTAAAAAGCCCATAACCTACCTGGGATATAAAGCAATGTCAACTAGAGGTCGACCGATTAATCGGAATGGCTGATTAATTAGGGCCGATTGGGCACAGATTATGCCGATTTTTAAAAATGTTATACCTTTATTTAAGGCAACTAAGAACACATTCTTATTTTCAATGACGGCCTAGGAACGGTGGGTTAACTGCCTCGTTCAGGGGCAGAACGACAGATTTTTCACCTTGTCAGCTCGGGGGATTCAATCTTGCAACCTTACAGTTAACTAGTCCAACGCAATAACGACCTGCCCCTCTCTCGTTGCACTCCACAAGGAGACTGCCTGTTACGCGAATGCAGTAAGCCAAGGTAAGTTGCTAGCTAGCATTAAACTTATCTTATAAAAAAAAACAATCATAATCACTAGTTAACTACACATGGTTGATGATATTACTAGATATTATCTAGCGTGTCCTGCGTTGCATATAATCTGACTGAGCATACAGTATCTGACTGAGCGGTGGTAGGCAGAAGCAGGTGCGTAAACATTAATTCAAACAGCACTTTCGTGCGTTTTGCCAGCAGCTCTTCGTTGTGCGTCAAGCATTGCGCTGTTTATGACTTCAAGCCTATCAACTCCCGAGATGAGGCTGGTGTAACCGAAGTGAAATGGGACAGAAGCTATACTGTTTCACTGGCAATACTAAAGTGCCTATAAGAACATCCAATAGTCAAAGGTTAATGAAATACAAATGGTAATGAGGGAAATAGTCCTATAATTCCTATAATAACTACAACCTAAAACTTATTACCTGGGAATATTGAAGACCTATGTTAAAAGGAACCACCAGCTTTCATATGTTCTCATGTTCTGACCAAGGAACTGTAACGTTAGCTTTCTTACATAGCACATATTTCACTTTTACTTTCTTCTCCAACACTTCGTTTTTGCATTATTTAAACCAAATTGAACATGTTTCATTATTTACTTGAGGCTAAATTGATTTTATTGATGTATTATATTAAGTTAAAATAAGTGTTAATTCAGTATTGTTGTAATTGTCATTATTACAAA
This sequence comes from Oncorhynchus mykiss, assembly GCF_057628025.1. Classification (NCBI taxonomy): domain Eukaryota; kingdom Metazoa; phylum Chordata; class Actinopteri; order Salmoniformes; family Salmonidae; genus Oncorhynchus; species Oncorhynchus mykiss. Next base: position 73,787,151 of record NC_143033.1, read on the forward strand.
TACATTTTTAAAAAATCGGCCGATTAATTGGTATTGGCTTTTTTGGTCCTCCAATAATCGGTATCGGCGTTGAAAAATCATAATCGGTCGACCTCTAATGTCAATAAACTTTGAGTCGACATCTGACCCTGATGAAGTTCAAAGTATTCAGAGAAATAGTCTATTCTCAAATCTATCAGGCAGGACAAGAGGCCTGCCAGTCTAAACCAGACAGCTGATGTACAAAGTATTCAGGGCGTGTAAAGCCTCTTCACTTCCCATCTTTATCATCACACAGACAGACAGTAGACCAGACAAGACAGAGAAAAGCTTCATTTTATGTCCTTCAATCATAACAACAACAATTTACAAGCTGTACTCGAACTGCCATCCAATCCTGACAAACATCTAAATATAAACTATTACAAAACATAAATTGATGGCTACTTATAATCTCAGGGGTGATGTTAGTGGGAGAAGGGGGGGTTCATAAACTATTATGAAACATGGCTGGTTTGTCATTTATCATTTCTGTGGGGGGTGCTCACAGAGCCTAACACAGACCATCATCCACTTAATGATGACACTTTACACAAACCTTTTAATTGTCCAGCTTTACTGACATTCTCATTTATGGCTCCTGCCTTTTACACCACGTAAATACAACACAATTAGCAACGTTTCTCTATCCATCGGAGCGACAAACAGAAAACGAGCTGAGAGTCACCTCAACAACGTTTGGTTCCTATTCAGTGAGGTGCTAAGGGGTCACCTGTCTAGCTACTAATTGTGCTATACTATTTCTTCCCAGGCTCCCTCACTCCTAATTGGTGTCTCCTTCTATCTCTCGTGGAATGATTGAACAGTTTCATCGTATTCCATTATGGAAATGCAGCCTGAGAGACAATCACGACTGCTTAATATCTCCACATCACCCAACTTGGTGTCATTTCCACATGTAATGTATGCAAGGGAAAGTGCCTGCCTTTAATGCTCCTTCAAAGAATTGATAAAAGTTTGTACATATGATGAATGTTAAGTACTTACCTGGACGTTCTCCCGGAGGTCTGTGGCTTCCCTCAGAGGCTGGGTGGATGCTCTGAAGAGCTCGTCTACCACCTTGATACCGGTGGTCTTGCTGGAGGTGTACTCACGAGCCTTCTTGCCCTTCCTCACCGACAGGCCTCTCTTGTGGGCCTTGCCCCCTCCCCTTCTGTTGGTGATGGCCACATGTACGAACAGGGTGCAATTGGGTAGGAACTCCCCCGTCAGCGACTGCAAGGGGATGTGCCTGTAGCCCGGCTGCAGACATTCAAAGGGGATTGTGTACTGGCCGATGAACTCGTCTCCGATGTAGTCGTCGTCCAGCACTACGAAGCGTAGTGCCGCCAGCTCCGGCAGGTTGATCTGGAACTCAAAGCTCTCGTCGAAGACAGGGTTGTCTCCGTTTTGAGAGACCGTCTTGGTCCTCTGCTCGGCACAGTCGGCCGGGATGCCGTGGATCTCTGCATAGATGTAGGGTTCCACCACGTCTCCCTTTGCAGCAGAGCCCCTGGGCTTGGGAAGATTCTGCCCGCTGATCACCTTGATGTGGAGAAGCTGGGCGGACACCCCTGGAAGGGATTCCCTGGCGTTGGCGCTGAAGTATGACACCTCCTCCCTCATGATGGCCGGCCTCAACACGTAGCCACAGTTCCCGTTCTGCCTGAACCATCCCAGGTTGAGGTCCATCATCAGGCCCGGGGTCTGGTAGTTCATGGCTACAATTTGGCAACCACACTTCCAGAAGTCCTGGGGATTCATGTTACTGGCGTCGATCCGCATCGGAGTGGGGTACACCCTGGAGAGAAAGCGCTTGTTGTAGCACACAAAGTCCTCGGGGAACTCATTGGCGAACCTGTTGGCGTCGACCTCATTGAAAGAGCACATCTCCCAGTATTTCTGATCCCTCTTGGAGATGTCAAAGTCCCTGAACTGCACTGACTTACAGAGGGAGACCAGGTCCGACAGTTCCTTACACAGCCTCAGCCGTTTGCAGCCAAGGCCATTGAGATGGTCTTTATCATCTGCTCCCACCCTCCTGGACATCTCCAGACCCTCCTCCTCATCAGTCACCTCCCCCTCTGACTCGGGGTAGTTTGGGGGCAGCCGCTTGCCCTTCAGCAGGATCTTACCCTTGAGTTCCTCTGGGGAGGGTAGGTAGTGGTCCTCTGAGCTGGGGGCATCCAAGTACAGCTTGTCTCCAAGGATCTTCTTCATGTGCTGGGCCATGACCCTCTGCTGGGGGATACAGCAGTGTGTCACCAAGCAGAGGATGAGGGGGTACTCAGAGCTCTCAAATGCATACTGGTTTATAATATCCAAGACCTTGCAGAGGGCTAGCTGAGATGCCACCGAGTTCCCCACGTACACCACAGGTTCGTTGTCGGGGCCGTTCCACACAATGACCTCCAGGCTGCGGCAGCCCATCTTCAGGGCCCGGATGTAGCTGCTGATGTCGGAGGAGCCCCAGAAGTGGTCCTCTAGGAGGGAGGCGTTGTGCGAAGAGTTGATGTAGTAGTGGGAGAGGGGCTGGCTCATGTCCTGGCATACCCGCTTGTGCTGGGGGTCGAAAATGTGACACTCCGAGGAGAGGAGGTAGTGCGTGAAGCCATCAATGGAGAGGCTGGCCTTCTCCCGGCCCTCGGCGGACGGCTCGTACTTCTGGACGATGCCCCGGCACATGTCCTCCGTCACGCCCTCCATGCCCTGCTCCACCTCAACAAACAGCATCAGGTCCTTGCTGTCCAGGTACTCCTTGTTGCTGGAGAACTGCACCAGCAGGAAGAAGATCTCTGGCCTCGTGCACAGCTCGCAGTAGGCCTCCACAAAGGTTTCCATGTCAATGTCCTCCCCATACTGGTCCTTGGCCTTCTGGAGCTCCTTGAACTTCAGCTCTATCCGGGACTCCTTCATGCCCGGGTTGAGTCCCTTGATGATCTGGGTGGCCCTGAACAGGTCGATGTGGCCATTCCTCTCCATGTCAGCCAGCTCAAACACCGATCCGATCCAGGAGGTCCTCAGGCTGGGCTGGCTAGGCTCAACCACATCTACCATGTGCCTCCCGTATGAGACCAAGTAGCGGAGGCCCATCACCCAGGTGCTGACCACATCAGCCGTGCTGGCCACCAAGTCCAGAGACTCATAGTTGTCCCCATAGATGATGGAGAAGGCACACTCATCTGGGAACTGGTCGGACAGGCCATTGCTGCGCAGCACAGGGGTCTTCTTCCCCAGACGGACCTCCTTGATGCTCTTGATCTCCAACTTGGCTTTCTCTGAGTCCTTCTTGGAGGGCTCCCAGCGGAGCCAGTGCATGTCCGGGTCCAGGAGGAAGTAGCGGTTGTACATGCGCGAGTTGGAGCGCACCTTCTTCATCTCGCAGCCCTCCATCATGAAGGCCATGCAGGCGGCTGTGCTGTTGATCTTGCGGTCGTTGGGCATGGAGCTGAAGGAGACAGTCTTCTTCTGCCTCACCTGCCTCTGCTTGGAGCCATCCTGGAGTGAACGAGAGAGAGAGAGAGAGAGAGAGAGAGAGAGAGATATGGAGAGAGAGCGTTAGCAACACATTGACTTTTCTCTTTCCAAACACATCCACATAAAACAGATTGATGAGACTGATATATAACTTTGATTACATAAGCCAGGAGAGTCAAAAACTAGGAGACAGAGCAGAGCAGTCCTTTCATCGCAAGGAGAGTTTACACCTACGTGGATGGATGTGTACATTGTGGACACAAAATCTCAACACAGACTGTCCCTGTGCTGCTGGCAGGTAAAGATGGATCTGATTTACCTCCCTCTGGGCTGTGCTAAACCACACTGGTCCTGACAGCAGGCATTAATAACCAGTCATCAGAAGACCAGTTATGGAGGACATGGTGGGCATTTGTGTTTTCACGCAGCCACCCCCTTCTTTCCCCTGCTCACCCCTCACCAAGCCAAGCCCCCGGAGGCTTGGTCATTAGTGCCAGCCCAGTGCCATGGATGCCCCATTCCGTGCCTGCTCTGACACCTGACTGCCGGAAGAAATAACTAAATCAATGCTATTTTTAACAGATTCATAACATTGTGCATTGTGCAACACAAAGACATTGGCCTTTGGGATGATAATCAGATGCATGTTGAAAATGTATATTTCCTTGTCTGATTATTCAGCTCCCAGTTTACATTGTGTAACTGCGTGGTGAAGGCTCCCACGGTCTGTCCTCAAGACAAATGGTAATATAATGCAGGCCGTCCGAGGACTGTTTCCGTTTAGAAGTGCAGCACTCAGTTTAATGATAGGCCTGTAAGACAGCGGATACCATTTTGTTTTGGCTAACATTTCAATAGTTTAAGTCCTCAAACACTCCTAAGGAACTTCAAAGCACAATTTCAAACTACAATAGAGCTACAAATGAGATTTTGTTATTGTTCTTTTTGCACACTCACAGGACACATTCACTCACACACACACTCACATTGACACTCCAACACGCACGCACACGCACGCACACACACAAATATCGTATTGGAATTGACCAATACTTACTTACTTTCTCGTGTTCTTCTTCTTATTATTTTTTACTTCTCGTGTGGTTTTGTTCTACTTTACTTTATTTTATAGTACTACAGATATTGATTACTGCATTGTTAGAATAAGAGCTTGCAAGAAAGGCATTTCACTTTACTTGTGCACGTGACATTAAAACTTATCAAAAGGGGGAATGAATTAACTTTGTATATTCATTTCTTTTGAAGAGGCAGACAACAGGCATTAGCAGAGCCTGTCTGAAATATTTGCAGAGCCAAGTGCACTTCTAATTAGACTTATCTCCCTCAGTAACTCCTGGGCAGCTCTGGATCCTTACAGATTATAAGACTGGGGAGACAGAGATAATGAGAGAGAGATAAACAGAGAGAAATTGAAAGACAGAGACAGGCAAAGAGGTTCCATACCTCCTGCCAAGAAATGGGGAAACTTTCATTGTAACTGGCATGCAGACCTACCACTATACAGTACAGGTATTGTCCAATATCCCTATTGGACCTGTGTACTAAGATAGAGTGAGATAACCCCCGCGCACACACGCACACACACACACACGCACACACACACACACACACACACACACACACACACACACACACACACACACACACACACACACACACAGGGAATAATGACATTTGTGACATTAACTATTCCAAATGTCTATGAATCTGTACATTTCCTTACTGAAAGATAAAGTGGGAATCGACTTGTGGTCGATTCATGACTTGTGGTTTTCATGAAGGCAAATCAGACATAATGAGCTATCGGCTTGTCACTTGTCACTTGAGTTCCGAAATCTTTCATGACACTAAATGGCGGAAAGATACTCAATCTACCTCTACTGTCTGTGAATCTGAACTTTTTGTGAATCCTCTCTATTTGAATAAGTCTAAAGTCTGAGACTTTACTTTGTGTTTTTGGAGGGAAGAAAGTCACAGGGTCATCCAGGAGTGTGTATGTATGCCCCTCCCCACCTCAGCAGATGCTTGTACATACCTGATAAATCCCCCCCAGAGCAAAGCCATCTTACACCTGACAGGCAGTAGCAGACGATGCCTGATGCAACATCACGATTTCTCAGAAAAACAAGCATATCTCTGTGAAATGTCAACGGAGTACTGAGTGTAACGCAATCTTTTTTATTTTCAAAGCCTTTTACGTTTAATTCAGCTTGTGTCATGTTCATTTTGCTTTTTGAGACCCGCGGAAACAACTTTTCATATGACCACCACAACATGTCAAATCCTCAAAGCGCCACCACTTTATCAACATAGCTCTGTTCTTTTTATCGGTTACAAAATCCCACTTCTTGGACATAATGTTAGTGATATGTTAGGGAAAGACCCCACTGAACGGCTCAGAACATATTTGTCTTGGTAAAATGCTTTTTAGAACATAAGGAAGTGAAATTTCACCAAAGCGTGTTTTCACCCACTCTGGGCAGAGTGGGCGGACACCCTATACATCATTGAATTTCAACCTTTTGCAGTCAGAAGGTATTGAAAAGAATGAAATGCCTAGTCCATTATGGATTCTCAGCACAGCATGTTAAAGCGTCTCAGTAACAGATGGGGTGTTGTGGACCAGTACACAGACCACCCAGATCAAAGGGTAAGCACAGCAGGCGTAAAAAGAAAACTGCCTCCAGTCACCAGCGAAAACAGGCCTTGGCTTTACCAGGTCGCCCCACCACGGGGGCAGTGTCATGGGAGCCATAAACAATCTAAGGAAGGATAAATGCAGGTGTTTGTTTTTCACCCCCCTTTCCAACAAATTCTTGCCATTTGCATATAGGTTGTTGTGCGAAACAGTGGCAGGAATCATCGGGGCATAGTACAACATGAACCACCTCCAAGACGGTTCAGCTGGAGGGAAGAGAAGCGCTACTTCACTCTCACTCAACAGACACCAGTGGTACAATAAGAATCATTTGTCCTATTTCACACGTGTGTAATTGGAAATGTGGTTTTTTTGCATATCCCACTCCCCCTGACACACCGTTGGAGAGTGGGGTCACGGCCAGGGGTCAGCCATTACTGTCTGTGACCCTGGAGAAATGAGGGCTAAGTGCCTTGCTCAAAGGCACATCAACAGATTCTTCACCTATTCAGCTCAGGGATTCCAACCAGCAAGCTTTCGGTTACTGGCCCAATGCTGCCCCAACGCTAGGCTACTTAACCCCAGCCTAACAGGCGATATAGAGGTGAAGGTGCTGTGTGAACCATTTCACAGAGGGAGTAAGATTGCGTCGCAAATGACACCCTATTCCCTAAATAGTGCTCTACTTTTGATAAGGGTCCAGTGTACTATATAGGGAAGAGAGTGCCTTTGGGACGCAGTTCACAACATCATGGACCGCCACACCACCACCCACCCTGCATGGGCTCCCAGTCCCCTCCCCCTGCTCCCTTTCATCCAATACACTCCCCTCCCTCTCCCTAGCGCCCACATCGATGACGCCAGGGGCAATAATTATGAGATCACATTTCACCCTCATCCTGGACTCTTTAACCATGGCTTCCAAGTCCCTCCCCATTTGGCTTCTTCACGGGACAAGAAAAATACAGACGGCGACTCAGAGAGTCTATTTTAGTCCCGTACCAAAACGAGAACTGAAACCTTGTCGTTTTCTTCTGTTTTAAGAGTCCACCAGACTGAGCTGCATGGTACTCTGAGGATGTGTGTGTGCGTGAGGGAATCTCTCTCAGACAGAAAGCAGATGGAAGGAAGAGGAGGGAGGAGGGGGCAACGTGTTGGACATGGGAGATTGTTTCCAGGTCTGCCTCCTTTTGGGAAGTGCTGTGAGCACTAAAGGTCAAAGGGCGTGGGTAATCTTGTGTTTCATTAGCCGACCCTCCATGAATATAATTAGCTTGAGGGCTCAGCAGGTCAAGCTGTTGCTCTCTGATCTCCCTCCATCACATTAAAGCAGGCACACAGAAGGTGCGTGTGTGTGGGATCTGTGTGTATACATGCCTGGGCACGGGTGTGTGGGATCTGTGTGTATACATACATGCCTGGGCACGGGTGTGTGGGATCTGTGTGTATACATGCCTGGGCACGGGTGTGTGGGATCTGTGTGTATACATGCCTGGGCACGGGTGTGTGCGGACTACAACATTTTAATTGTCACACAGATACTGTTTTGATGAGTTTTCGTCTTGATTTAACCTACATCACCTGCATTGATTTCCAGAGATGGTTGGAGAACTTTGCGCTTTGTTGTTCAATTAAACCACAGTCCTAAAAAGAATGCAGGAGACAAGAAGGTCAAGATAACAAAAAAATAGACACTAAATCAAATACAGTAATTAGTCAGTCACGACTACCCTTTCACATGTTACTCTTGGCCACTTCCGTTTAACCTCCAATTCCTGTTTCCTAGACCCACGCACAATGCACACACCAATAAACCCATCCATGCATCTCTCTCTCTCCCCCTCTCTGTCTCTCTCTGTCTGTCTCCCTTCCCTTCCTCCAGGCGGTTTCCTGGCAGAGATGTCAGTTAGACCCCGGTCTGGTGGTCAGCTCAGCTGCAGGCCAGCTTGGCCCAATCTCGCCTCCCTCACCTGTTGCTGCTGTCGCTGGGGTGACGGGGGTATTTTGGTAACCATGTGTGAAGGCGGCTGAGTGCCCCCCAGCGGGGTCGGGGTGGGTGGGGATGGGGGGTGTGTGACTGGGCCTGATGGAGGGGTGACGCTGATGGGGACAGGCAGGCTGTGAGACAGGCCCCATCGTCCTGTGAAGGGCAGCGTCACACCCGCTCTCCTCACATCAACCCTGTCTGTCTGTCTGTCTGTCACACGCTCGTCTGACTACCGCTAACCCTTAAACAGGTCCGACGTGGAGAATGCTCCTCACTTAACTTTAAAGACAACCAGTGTGACAAACCCTGTGAGGTCCACTGTAGCGGGTACACAAGACTGGTTTGCTAGATCTGGATAAAGATATTTCCCATTTGACATAAAATGTCTACTTGATTGGCTGAAAGTCATGTCAGTTTATAATAGCAATAAGGCACCTTGGGGGGGTTTGTCGTACGGTATATGGCCAATATACCACGGCTAAGGGCCGTATCCAGGCACTCCGCATTGCGTCTTGCCGAAGAACAGGCCTTAGCCCTAGTATATCGGCCATATACCACACTCCCTCGGGCCTTATTGCTTAAATATCCCACTGACTTCATATTATGAACCTTATGATGGCTCATGATGGCCTACCTCCCACCTCCCATAGGGAAGACTTGGGAGGTTGCTGCACGGGATATGTAATTCTTTATCCATCACTACGATCAGAATCCATTAGCTCCTCTCCAAATCGCCCATACCTTTCTCATGCGTTCCTACCCTATGTCTATCATTCCCTCCCCCAGCCCGTATCGTTGTAGGAATGCAGCCCTATCAGGCCTGCCCTGGCCCTGCCTGCCCCTCCCCAGGGTCAGATGGGAGTCTGTGGAGGTCCTCGGGGGTGCCCTGACTGTCTGACCTCTCCCACTACAGCATGGCTACACAGGGCTGCTCAGAGAGAGAGGCAGTGGAGCCGCACACTGCTCTTACATACACAAACAAACAGCTCAGACACTCAAATAACACACATCTCTACACAGGATAGATACGGCTGTTGCCACATGCCAATGCACAGGACTGTAGAGTGTGAAAGCCAACAGTGTGTTTTGCTGTGCCGTTGAATAGGACAGTGATGACTGCGTCCCCTTAGGGATGGTTATCTCTTCCTGTGGGACTTTGATATACTGCTCCATTCACTACGCCACTGCACCGGCAGGCCTGTCTGGGTTGCTTAGTACTAGAGCAAACGACTCTGCTAAAGTCCTTGTACCACATCCTCTGCAACAAGTAGAATGTCTTGAAGAACTCCATGGATCTCTAGCTGGAGCGATGAATAACACACACCACAGGGCCGTGGGGGAAAGGGAAGAAAAGCGGAACAGAGGGGAGTGGATGACGTCATCTTTCTCTATCTCTCCAAACACACAGTGACTCATGGGGAGATGAGCAGAGGAAGGGATCAGAGCATGAAAGCCTACACACAGACACACGCAATGGGACAAGCAGTCACGGCTCCGGCTACGCTACACAGTCCTGCATACATACAGTACAGACAGGCTGAGGAGCCAGACAGCCATAAGCCTGGTGGATTTGACAGGCCAGCGCGGCCGGTGAGGTGAGCCCTGCAGCTTGTCCCAGCACCGTGACAGGTCATCAGGGGTTAGACTCCACTGATTCTGGTATTACCACACCATGCAGGCATTACCCAACATCCACTTTCCCTCATCACCATCACACACTGGGTGATACCTGAATCCAGCTACAGCCTGTGCTGAGCACACATCACTCACCTTTTACAACGGTAAAACGCAACAGAGCAGGAAAGATGTGAAAAGAGAGGGGTGAGGAGAGAGAGAGAGAGAGAGAGAGAGAGAGAGAGAGAGAGAGAGAGAGAGAGAGAGAGAGAGAGAGAGAGAGAGGAAGCGAGAGATTCACACAGCCAGTGTCAACATTCTGGTATTTGTTACACTAATCTCTCACATGAAGGCAGTTTAGAGTCTCACATGGTGAGTTTGAATCTCACCCACGCAGAAGTTGTTCATGAGAAAATCTTGTCTTAACAGAATCTATCGAGCCAGTCTGAGGAAATCACACTCAGTGAAGTCATCCAAACCCATAACTCAGCAGCATTGTTGCAGTTTTAACAGACATACACTACCGCTCAAAAGTTTGGGGCCACTTAGAAATGTCCTTGTTTTTCATGAAAACATACATGAAATGAGTTGCAAAATGAATAGGAAATATAGTCAAGACGTTGACAAGGTTATAAATAATGATTTTTAATTGAAATAATAATTGTGCCCTTCAAACCTTGCTTTTGTCAATTACAGCCTTGCAGACCTTTGGCATTCTAGTTGTCAATTTGTTGAGGTAATGCAGGTTTAAAAATAGATACTTCTGTGTATTGATTTTAAGAAAGGCAAAGATGTTTATGGTTAGGTACATTCGTGCAACGATTGTGCTTTTTTTGCGAATGTGCTTTTGTAAATCGTCTCCCGTTTGGCGAAGTAGGCTGTGATTCTTTGATACATTTACAGGCTCCCCATTGATTATATGCAACGCAGAACAAGCTAGTTAACCTAGTAATATCACCAACTATGTGTAGTTAACTAGTGATTATGTGAAGATTGATTGTTTTTTATAAGATAAGTTTAATGCTAGCTAGCAACTTACCATGGCTCCTTGCTGCAGTTGCGCAACAGGTGGTCAGCCTGCCACGCAGTTTCCTCGTGGAATGCAATGTAATCGGCCATAATCAGCGTCCAAAAATGCTGACTACCAATTGTTATAAAAACTTGAAATCGGCCCAAATGAATCGGCCAAGCCGATTAATCGGTTGACCTCTACCCCAGACCATCACATTGCCTCCATCATGCTTGACAGATGGCGTCCAGCACTCCTCCAGCATCTTTCATTTTTTCTGAATCTCACAAATGTTCTTCTTGGTGATCCGAACACCTCAAACTTAGATTTGTCTGACCATAACACTTTTTTCCAATCTTCCTCTGTCCAGTGTCTGTGTTCTTTTGCACATCTTAATCTTTTTATTTTATTTGCCAGTCTGAGATATGGCTTTTTCTTTGCAACTCTGCCAAGAAGGCCAGATCCCAAAGTCGCCTCTTCACTGTTGATGTTGAGACTGGTGTTTTGCAGGTACTATTTAACGAAGCTGCCAGTTGAGGACTTGTGAGGCGTCTGTTTCTCAAACTAGACAATAATGTACTTGTCCTCTTGCTTAGTTGTGCACCAGGGCCTCACTCCTCTTTCTATTCTGGTTAGAGCCAGTTTGCGCTGTTCTGTGAAGGGAGTAGTACACATTCGCATGGAATACCCTTCATTTCTCAGAACAAGAATAGACTGACGAGTTTCAGAAGAAATTTCTTTGTTTCTGCCAATTTTTAACCACCTGTAATCGAACCCACAAATGCTGATGCTCCAGATACTCAACTAGTCTGAAGGCCTTCCAGTTTTATTGCTTCTTTAACTTCTTCGATATAGGGGGCGCTCTTTTAATTTTTGGATGAAAAACGTTCCCGTTTTAAACAAGATATTTTGTCACGAAAAGATGCTCGACTATGCATATAATTGACAGCTTTGGAAAGAAAACACTCTGACTTTTCCAAAACTGCAAAGATATTGTCTGTGAGTGCCACAGAACTGATGTTACAGGCGAAACCCAGATAAAAATCCAATCAGGAAGTGCCACATTTTTTGAAACCGCCTCATTCCAATGACTCCTTATATGGCTGTGAAGGAGCTAGGAGTCAGCTTACGTTTTCCACGTTTTCCCCAAGGGGTCTACAGCATTGTGATGTATTTGTAGGCATATCATTGGAAGATTGACCATAAGTGACTACATCTACCAGGTGGTCGCTTGGTGTCCTCCGTTGCAATTATTGCGTAATCTCCAGCTGCAGTATTTTTCCGTTTGCTTCTGATGAGAAGCCAACTGCCACCACTGATAGATTATCGAATAGATATGTGAAAAACACCTTGAGGATTGATTCTAAACAATGTTTGCCATGTTTCTGTCGATATTATGGAGCTAATTTGGAAAAAAGTTTGGCGTTGTAAGTGACTGCATTTTCCGGTCTTTTTCTTAGCCAAACGTGATGAACAAAACGGAGCTATTTCGTCTACACAAATAAGCTTTTCTTGTTTTTGTGAAAATGTTGCCTGCTGAATGCTAGGCTTAATGCTATGCTAGGCTATCAATACTCTTACACAAATGCTTGTGTAGCTTTGGTTGAAAAGCATATTTTGAAAATCTGAGATGACAGTGTTGTTAACAAAAGGCTAAGCTTGTGTTTGAATATATTTATTTAATTTCATTTGCGATTTTCATGAATAGGAAACGTTGCGTTATGGTAATGAGCTTGAGGCTATGATTACGCTCCCGGATACGGGATTGCTCGTCGCTAGAGGTTAATCAGAACAACAGTTTTCAGGTGTGCTAACATAATTGAAAAATGGTTTTCTAATAATCAATTAGCCTTTTAAAATTATAAACTTGGATTGAACACAGGAGTGATGGTTGCTGATAATGGGCCTCTGTAATCCTATGTAGATATTACATAACAAATCAGCCGTTTCCAGCTACAATAGTCATTTACAATATTAACAATGTCTACACTGCATAATTTGATGTTATTTTAATGGACAAAAAAATCTGCTTTTCTTTCAAAAACAAGGACATTTCTAAGGGACCCCACACTTTTGAACACTAGTGTAGCTAGGAGCTAAATCCCACTCAGTAAAAAGTTCACTAATGTGTGTGTGTGTGTGTGTGTGTGTGTGCGCGCGCGCGCGGGCACGTGTGCTTGCCTACAGTATACAGTGGGGCAAAAAAGTATTTAGTCAGCCACCAATTGTGCAAGTTCTCCTACTTAAAAAGATGAGAGAGGCCTGTAATTTTCATCATAGGTACACTTCAACTATGACAGACAAAATGTAGGATTGTAGGATTTTTAATGAATTTATTTGCAAATTATGGTGGAAAATAAGTATTTGGTCAATAACAAAAGTCTCAATACTTTGTTATATACCCTTTGTTGTCAATGACAGAGGTCAAACGTTTTCTGTAAGTCTTCACAAGGTTTTCATACACTGTTGCTGGTATTTTGGCCCATTCCTCCATGCAGAGGAATGGGCCAAATCCTACAATGTGATTTTCTGGATTTTTTTTTCTCATTTTGTCTGTCATAGTTGAAGTGTACCTATGATCAAAATTACAGGCCTCTCTCATATTTTTAAGTGGGAGAACTTGCACAATTGGTGGCTGACTAAATACTTTTTTGCCCCACTGTATTAAATGAGCATATGCTACTCTGGTATGCTCTGAGCGTATTTTTCTTTCTGTCTGAAGGTATTGTGTGTGTGTGTGTGTGTGTGTGTGTGTGTGTGTGTGTGTGTGTGTGTGTGTGTGTGTGTGTGTGCGTGCGTGCGTGCGTGCGTGCGTGTGTGTGTGCGTGTGTGCTCTACTATGGATGTGCCCTGAAACCTAAAACCAATAAAGTATGTGTTAACGCTCTTTCCATTGCTTCTCTAATAATGACAGGAAACTCTCTGGAGAACTTTCAACAAGCCTAACTGCACCGAACAATCCATTAATTACAGGGCCACAGAGATTCTAGCTGGTCAATGGTATTGAATGCCTGTATACCAAAAGTAATTACAGGGGAGGGAAACTTATAGGACATTCTAAATAAATCAGTTACAACACAACATGTAAAAGCTGTGTTTATCTTTACTGTCCGTCATGAAACCCTTTGATACATGTAGCCTGCTGACAGTAAGGCCGATGGTGGAGGCTGGAGGGTCGTTCATCATATCCCACCTTTCTGAATATGGGGAAGGAGGGAGGGAGCAGCTCTCCTCTCCTGTATATTATCTGTCTCATTTCCCTGTTAATTGCCTCTCCTCTACCTCTCTTCTCTCCATCCAGCCCCATGCATCTCCGATGGGGCCAATTATCTAGTCCTGTACATTACTATTTCAGCCCTGTGACAGAGAAACTGAATGGGGAGGGGCGTACGCCCTCTGAGGGTGACACTTAGGGAGGAGGGAAGATGGAGGTGGGAGAGGGGTGTAAGGTTGGAGGGTGGTAAGACAGAGGGGTTGACATGGGGGGGGGGGTCGTTTCTGACTTATGTCTCAGAGGTTAGAGAATATTCTTTCAACCATACTGTTTTAAATCACACCTCACAAGGATAGTAAACCAGGAAAAGTTGAACAAGTGTGGACATTTTGCCAGTCTCCACAAGGAAAAAGGCCATTTTAGGCATTGTAACGGCTGTTGTTGGTGGAAGAAGAGGAGGACCAATGCGCAGCGTGGTAAGTGTCCAGTATTTTTTATAAAAACAACTGAACACCGAACAAAACAACAACGTGAATAAACGAAAAACTGAAACAGTCCTATAAGGTGATGAAGAAACACTAAACAGAAAATAATCACCCACAAAACACAGGTGGGAAAAGGCTACCTAAGTATGATTCTCAATCAGAGACAACGATCGACAGCTGCCTCTGATTGAGAACCATACCAGGCCAAACACATAAACACAACATAGAAAAAGTAACATAGACTACCCACCCCAACTCACGCCCTGACCAAACTAACACAAAGACATAATAAAGGAACTAAGGTCAGAACGTGACAGGCATAGTGGTTAGGTTTAGGGATACAATTAGGGTTAGGGTAGGATTAGAGTTCGGGGTTAGGTTTAGGATTAGGAGTTATGTGTATGACCTCTTGCACTATACCACTGTATGATCTGCCTTGTTGTGAGCATTTTCTGAAGCTCACTGACTCTGCTCATCTTTGGCATCTGCCATCTCAGATCCACCATGTCCCATCACCTCTGAATATCCCTCCTTCGCCGATCACAACAATCTACCCAACAACACCACTGCTCCTGTGTGTGCCAAATGGATCAATGGAGATACTTCCAATTCAACATGTTCAGTTTGTTTAAAAAATGGAATAGTAACATGAAAGCCTTCCAGTCATGTTCCAGTCATGTTTGTCATTGTCACATTTGCCTACAGTGTGATGTTTGATTAGGTTTTACATTAATGTTTGTTTGCCCAGTTCCATACTGATGACTTCTGATGAAGAAGTTGTAATTGTTGACACTGGTGTGTTGACCCATGGGTCTCTCCAAACCCCTTACCGATATCTGCCGCTAGCTAGTCACTGAGCCGCAAAAAAGACACTAGATTGATGCTGCAGAAACAATTAAGGCAGGGCTAGTGGTGTGTGCTGGCATCGTTGGCATGTCCCCCACGGGAAATTATTCATCACCGCCTGAATACCAACTAACAAAGGCAGATGTTTTTAACCAACTCACAATGAATCGCCTTTAAGAGAGAGCGAGAGAAGGAGAGAGAGCGAGAGAAGGAGAGAGAGCGAGAGAAGGAGAGAGAGCGAGAGAACAAGAGAGAGCGAGAGAACGAGAGAGAGCGAGATAACGAGAGAGAGAGAGAGCAAGAGAGCAAGAGAGAGAGAGAGAGAGCGAGAGCGAGAGAGCGAGAGAAAGAGAGAGAGCGAGAGCGCGAGAGAAAGAGAGCGAGAGCGAGAGAAAGAGAGAGCGAGAAAGAGAGAGCGAGAGCGAGAGAAAGAGAGAGTGAGAGAAAGAGAGAGCGAGAGAAAGAGAGGTACGGGAATGTGTGTGAGTGTGAGTGAGGATAGCCTACTGTTGACAGGACTTCCATACTGCCTCCTCTTTTCCCCCTCTGTGTTTATTGTAGTCATTCCAGATTTACAGGAACATTACCGCTACTCACCTTTCATTTTTTTTACAAACTTATGGAATGTTCTAGCTCCTAGGTCATATGACGGAGCGTCAAGACTGCTGTCCCCTAAACGCCTCAAACCTAATTTAAACACAGCAGCAACTGTTTACGACTCGACTAGGCCTATACCTCCAGAAACAACACACATACAGCCTGTAGCTGTGTGGTAAATGTTACGGAGAGAGCGAGAGAGTGAGCGTCAGCTTGGTTGATCACAGACAGAGGGAACCGATGAATGGACAGCAGTGCGATTAAGAGGAAATATCATGCTGCCAGTCCTTTGTCACAGATCTCCACGGCATTTAGTCCCGCCTTGGAGATAAGGCTTTCATGCGATATGACAGACTGCCAGCAAATCAAAGACACACAGAGAGAATGGGAGAGAGACAGAAGGAGAACAGAGGACATAGGGAGACGGATTATATCAATGCAATCGCTACCCAGCCCTGAAACTTCAACCGGTGTTGGAGTGTGAGACTGTGAGCTGCAGCAGTCAGCATACGAAGGTTCTCTGGCTATAAATAAGTGCATTATGAGACAGAGAGAGAGGCCGGTACGTTTTCCTCAAGCTCGTTGGCCTCTCCTCTCTTCGGCGCCCTGAATACCTCAGCCCATCGCTGCGGCGACTGCGGTAACCTTGGCTGCAGTCTGCAATGTAGCTGAAGGGGGAAAGAGAGGTGCCCCTTCCTGTTTGATTGTCGCCTGAGAGTTGTACAGCTGCTGCAGTGCACCTTCCCTCCACTCCCCTCTTCTTTCTCCTCCCCTTTAACTCCCCATCTGGGACTATGGGGAAGGGGAGCGGGAGGGGGAGGAAGGCAGGAGGGGAATCCTGTACTGTCCACACGCAGACAGTGCACACACACACACACACACGATCTAGTTTCTCCAACATGTCGTTTTTCGGGGTCATCATTGATGTCCTGAATCCATGCATACAACTACTATAATATGACACACACTCAATCTATTCTAGACCTCCTCATACATACATACACTAGCGTTCAAAAGTTTGGGGTCACTTAGAAATGTCCTTGTTTTTGAAAGAAAAGCTATTTTTTGTCCATTAAAATAACATCAAATTGATCAGAAATAGTGTAGACATTGTTACTGTTGTAAATGACTATTGTAGCTGGAAATGGCAGATTTTTAATGGAATATCTACATAGGCGTACAGAGGCCCATTATCAGAACAACAGTTTTCAGCTGTGCTAACAAAATTGCATGATCAATTTGCGTTTTAAAATGATAAACTTGGATTAGCTAACACAACGTGTCATTGGAACACAGGAGTGATGGTTGCTGATAATGGGCCTCTGTACGCCTATATAGATATTCCATAAAAAATCTGCCATTTCCAGCTACAATAGTCATTTACAACATTAACAATGTCTACACTGCATTTCTGATCAATTTTATGTTATTTTAATGGGCAAAAAATGTGCTTGACTTTCAAAAACCAGAACATTTCTAAATGACCCCAAACTTTTGAACGGTAGTGTACATGCATTCATAAACACACACCAGGCAGCAAACATGTACACACACACACACACACACACACACACACAGTCAGAGGGAGGGGGGGTCTAATTGGCTGCGGTTCAGTAGAGCTCAGTCACCTGAGTAGGAGTTGAGGAGGGAGTGGTAGAAGGCCAGGCAGATTACTACACAACGAGCCAGAGGTTTTAGTAAAAAAAATAAAAAACTTTCTCTCTCTCTGTATTTGGCTAAATAAAAATATATCTCTGAGGGCTTTTGATGAATGATGCGTTTTCTCTCTGACACATTCCATGCCCGCGAAGCGCGTGCCTGTGAAGCCCACTCAACTCTATAAATAATCCCCAGCAACCTGCTCCTCTCCTGGGCTCCTTCTGTCTCTGTCTCCCTGAGAGGCCTGAAGATCCAGCAGGCCTTCGCTCCAAGATTCACTATCCAGGCAGGCAAAATTTCTCTCTCTCTCTCTCTCCCTCTCTCTCTCTCTCTCTCTCTCTCTCTCTCTCTCTCTCTCTCTCTCTCTCTCTCTCTCTCTCTCTCTCTCTCTCTCTCTCTCTCTCTCTCTCTCTCTCTCTCTCTCTCTCTCTCTCTCTCTCTCTCTCTCTCTCTCTCTCTCTCTCTCTCTCTCTCTCACTCTCTCCCCCCCCCCCCCTCTATTTCTCTCCCTCCCTCTACTACTTCCATAAACAGATCATTCATCAGAACAATTTTTAAGGCCATATTTAGCTAAGACTGTGTTTTTTAAATAATTACAAAAATATATATTATTATTTCTCAGTGCAGGTAAATGTTAATGGGCTATGGCTGACTTGGAGTGCCAGAGAGGAACTTGTAATAACATAGTATTTACAGCCCCGGTCTGTGTTCAGAACAGGGAACAGGGAGGGGAGGTACTGTGGCTGTCTCATTGACTCTAGTTAACCAACATTGCCTGTTAACTCTTTTTATCTTCCATGATTAGAACAGCCTCTCCTTCATTGAAGTGAGATAATTCTGTCTTGATGAATTACATTAGCTTTGATGCAATTTACAACTTCATTGCACAGTTCCTGTGAAGGAGACAACATGTAGTCCATGGTTGAGCAGGAGGTTGGAGGACTCAAGGTGATGGGGGGCTGCAGCCTGCCCAGAAAGGGATCGACTGCAGCGGGGAGGGAGGAGGGATGTCAGGGTCAGGTCTGCTGATGGATGGAGAGGAGAGAAACCAGAGAGGAGACAGAGTGGAGCCCGCTATCCACCCATAGGGCCAGCCAGGGGGAACGCAGGGAAAGCTTGAGGGAGCGGACCCTATTTTTAGAGCTGCCACAGCATGTTCTTAAAACCACCCGTCTGGCATCTCTTCGTCTTCTCTTAAGGATTCCCTCCGAGACTTCTGGACAGAGGGCGTGGGGGGGTGAGAGGAAAGCAGAGAAGCCGGGAAAAGCTTTAAGAACACAAGCTGACACCTCAGCCCCCCATGTCACCTGACCCACTTTCACTGCATGGCAACCTGATTCCCCTGGTATGTAAGGACACAAAGCAATGGATTGTGGGACTGATAGGAGGCTGAGGCTGAGGCTGGGGGTGAGGCTTGGGCTGGAGCTGAGGCTGGGGCTGAGGTCAGATGAGGGCAGCCTTGTGGCCTGTGCGTGTCTGCAGGGTGTTAGGAGGTGCAGAAGGCTATTATCTCCTCAGGCTCAGCGCAGAGAGAGGTTCCCTGCGGCAGGGTCAGGGACATCACATTGAGCGGTGTTATTGACTACCATCACATTCATTGATTCTTGGAAAAGAGCACTGAGTGACACGGGAGAGAGACAAAGCGAGAGACAGAGAGAGTGAAAAGTGAAAATCTGTGTTGGAAGGAGAGGCTGCCAAAGTTTGACAAAACAACAAACGTTTACTTGACATTTGGTACAAATGCCTTCTAAGGTAGGTAGCCTAGCGGTAAGAGCGGGCCAGCAACCGAAAGGTTGCTAGTTCAAATCCCCAAGCCAACTTGGTGAAAAATCTGTTGAAGTGCCCTTGAGCAAGGCACTCAACCCTAATTGCTCCTGTAAGTCGCTCTAGATAAGAGCATCTGCTAAATGACTCAAATGTAAGGTTTGAGTGTCAGGAGAGAGTTTTCATGGCCAATGCAACTGATGTCCCACCGAATGTCCGTAAATACGGGAGGGCTCTTTATCCTATGACATTGGCTGAGACTATTGTGTTCATATGAATGGGACAGAATTCAGCACCGCCTGAACCTGTATTGAAACCCAAGGTAAGTGTGAGGGTGTAGGAGGCCTGAGGAGATTTGCGTCCTCCATCATTTCACCAGTCTACAGAAGCTATATCCTTAATTGATTTATTTACACAATGTACCTCAACCAAGGCTGTGTTCTCATTTTCTCCCATTCTACAGGTCCAGGTATTGGATATGACTACACTTATAGAAAATAAGATGCTATCTAGAACCTAAAAATGTTATTTGACTGTCCCCGTTTTGGTTCTATGTAGAACCCTTTCCACCGAGGGTTATACATCGAAACCAAAAGGGTTCTCCTATGGGGACAGCGGAAGAACCCTTTAGGAACAGTGTTTTTCTAAGAGTGTACACAACCACTCACTCAGTTTTATTTTATGCATCACAACACCACTCTGCACCAAGGAGTTCCTCGGCAAACAAGCTGCTTTCTTCAGTGTGATGAGGGAACATCTACAGTGCCTTGCGAAAGTATTCGGCCCCCTTGAACTTTGCGACCTTTTGCCACATTTCAGGCTTCAAACATAAAGATATAAAACTGTATTTTTTTGTGAAGAATCAACAACAAGTGGGACACAATCATGAAGTGGAACGACATTTATTGGATATTTCAAACTTTTTTAACAAATCAAAAACTGAAAAATTGGGCGTGCAAAATTATTCAGCCCCCTTAAGTTAATACTTTGTAGCGCCACCTTTTGCTGCGATTACAGCTGTAAGTCGCTTGGGGTATGTCTCTATCAGTTTTGCACATCGAGAGACTGACATTTTTTCCCATTCCTCCTTGCAAAACAGCTCGAGCTCAGTGAGGTTGGATGGAGAGCATTTGTGAACAGCAGTTTTCAGTTCTTTCCACAGATTCTCGATTGGATTCAGGTCTGGACTTTGACTTGGCCATTCTAACACCTGGATATGTTTATTTTTGAACCATTCCATTGTAGATTTTGCTTTATGTTTTGGATCATTGTCTTGTTGGAAGACAAATCTCCGTCCCAGTCTCAGGTCTTTTGCAGACTCCATCAGGTTTTCTTCCAGAATGGTCCTGTATTTGGCTCCATCCATCTTCCCATCAATTTTAACCATCTTCCCTGTCCCTGCTGAAGAAAAGCAGGCCCAAACCATGATGCTGCCACCACCATGTTTGACAGTGGGGATGGTGTGTTCAGCTGTGTTGCTTTTACGCCAAACATAACGTTTTGCATTGTTGCCAAAAAGTTCAATTTTGGTTTCATCTGACCAGAGCACCTTCTTCCACATGTTTGGTGTGTCTCCCAGGTGGCTTGTGGCAAACTTTAAACGACACTTTTTATGGATATCTTTAAGAAATTGTTAAGGTGCGTGAATGAGGACCCAAAAGCGAATTAACGTAAACAGAGCTTCTTTAATAAGAAAACAAACGTAGGCTCAGATGGACCGGCAGGTTCCGACAGGACAGGACAAGGTTGCAGCAAACATGACGATAGTCTGGTTCAGGCATGAACAACACAAACAAGAATCCGACAAAGACAGAAGCAGGAACAGAGAGAGATATAGAGACCTAATCAGAGGGAAAAAGGGAACATGTGGGAAAAGGGGTGAATGAGGTAGTCAGAGAAGACAAGGAACAGCTGGGGGAAAGAGGGACAGAAACGGTAACCTAGTACGACCAGCAGAGGGAGACAGGGTGAAAGGAAAGGACAGAAAGACACAACATGACAATACATGACAGTACCCCCCCACTCACCGAGCGCCTCCTGGCGCACTCGAGGAGGAAACCTGGCGGCAACGGAGGAAATCCTCGATCAGCGCACGGTCCAGCACGTCCCGAGAGGGAACCCAACTCCTCTCCTCAGGACCGTACCCCTCCCAATCTACGAGGTACTGGTGACCACGGCCCCGAGGACGCATGTCCAAAATCCTACGAACCCTGTAGATGGGTGTGCCCTCGACAAGGATGGGGGGGGGGGGGGGGGAGACGAGCGGGGGCGCGAAGAACGGGCTTGATACAGGAGACATGGAAGACCGGGTGGACGCGACGAAGGTATCGCGGAAGAAGAAGTCGAACTGCGACAGGATTAATGACCCGAGAAATACGGAACGGACCAATGAACCGCGGGGTCAACTTGCGAGAAGCCGTCTTAACCTCTTAGAGCTCTAGGGGCGCTATTTCATTTTTGGATAAAAAACGTTCCCGTTTTAAGCGCGATATTTTGTCACGAAAAGATGCTCGACTATGCATATTCTTGACAGTTTTGGAAAGAAAACACTCTGAAGTTTCAGAATCTGCAAAGATTTTGTCTGTAAGTGCCCCAGAACTCATTCTACAGGCGAAACCAAGATGATGATCACCCAGGAATTAGCAGAATTTCTGAAGCTCTGTTTTCCATTCTCTCCTTATATGGCTGTGATTGCGCAAGGAATGAGCCTACACTTTCTGTCGTTCGCCCAAGGTCTTAGCAGCATTGTGACGTATTTGTAGGCATATCATTGGAAGATTGGCCATAAGAGACTACATTTTCCAGAGGTCCGCCCGGTGTCCTTTGTCTAAATTTGTGCGTAATCTTCAGGTGCGGTCATTTTCTCCTGGGATTCAGGAGAGAAAGCATGTGTCCAAGAACGATGTATCAATGAAGAGATATGTGAAAAACACCTTGAGGATTGATTCTAAACAACGTTTGCCATGTTTTCAGTCGATATTATGGAGTTAATTTGGAAAAAAGTTTGCGTTTTGAGGACTGAATTTATGGATTTTTTTTGGTAGCCAAATGTGATGTATAAAACGGAGCTATTTCTAATACACAAGGAATCTTTTTGGAAAAACTGAGCATCTGCTATCTAACTGAGAGTATCCTCATTGAAAACATCAGAAGTTCTTCAAAGGTAAATGATTTTATTTGAAGGCTTTTATGTTTTTGTTAATGTTGCGTGCTGGATGCTAACGCTAATGCTAACGCTAAATGCTAACGCGAAATGCTAACTCTAGCTAGCTACTTTTACACAAATGATTGTTTTCCTATGGTTGAGAAGCATATTTTGAAAATCTGAGATGACAGTGTTGTTTACAAAAGGCTAAGCTTGAGAGATGGCATATTTATTTCATTTCATTTGCGATTTTCATAAATAGTTAACGTTGTGTTATGCTAATGAGCTTGCTGATAGATTTACACAATCCTGGATACAGGGGTTTTTTCATAGCTAAACGTGATGCAGAAAACGGAGCGATTTGTCCTAAACAAATAATCTTTCAGGAAAAACTGAACATTTGCTATCTGAGAGTCTCCTCATTGAAAACATCTGAAGTTCTTCAAAGGTAAATGATTTTTTTGAATGCTTTTCTGTTTTTTTGTGTAAATGTTGCCAGCTGAATGCTAATGCTAAATGCTACGTTAGCCATCAATACTGTTACACAAATGCTTGTTTTGCAATGGTTGAGAAGCATATTTTGAAAATCTGAGATGACAGTGTTGTTAACAAAAGGCTAAGCTTGAGAGCTAGCATATTTATTTCATTTCATTTGCGATTTTCATGAATAGTTAACATTGCGTTATGGTAATGAGCTTGAGTCTGTATTCACGAACCCGGATCCGGGATGGGGAGATCAGAAAGGTTAAGGGGAAGGTTCTGAGTGGAGAGCCAAACTCTCTGACCGCGACAATATCTAGGACTCTTAGTTCTACGCTTATTAGCAGCCCTCACAGTCTGCGTCCTATAACGGCAAAGTGCAGACCTGACCCTCTTCCAGGTGCGCTCGCAACGTTGGACAAAAGCCTGAGCGGAGGGGACGCTGGACTCGGCGAACTGAGATGAGAACAGCGGAGGCTGGTACCCGAGGCTACTCTGAAAAGGAGATAGCCCGGTCGCAGACGAAGGAAGCGAGTTGTGGGCGTATTCTGCCCAGGGGAGCTGTTCTGACCAAGACGCAGGGTTGCGAAAAGAAAGACTGCGTAAGATGCGACCAATAGTCTGATTGGCCCGTTCTGCTTGACCGTTAGACTGGGGGTGAAAGCCGGAAGAGAGACTGACGGAAGCCCCAATCAAACGGCAAAACTCCCTCCAAAATTGAGACGTGAATTGCGGACCTCTGTCCGAAACGACGTCTGACGGAAGGCCATGAATTCTGAAAACATTCTCGATGATGATTTGTGCCGTCTCTTTAGCAGAAGGAAGCTTAGCAAGGGGAATGAAATGAGCCGCCTTAGAGAACCTATCGACAACCGTAAGAATAACAGTCTTCCCCGCTGACGAAGGCAGTCCGGTGACAAAATCTAAGGCGATGTGAGACCACGGTCGAGAGGGAATGGGAAGCGGCCTGAGACGGCCGGCAGGAGGGGAGTTACCGGACTTAGTCTGCGCGCAGACCGAACAAGCAGCCACGAAACGACGCGTGTCATGCTCCCGGGTGGGCCACCAAAAACGCTGGCGAATGGAAGCAAGCGTACCCCGAACGCCAGGGTGGCCGGCTAACTTGGCAGAGTGAGCCCACTGAAGAACGGCCAGACGAGTAGGAACGGGAACGAAAAGAAGGTTCCTAGGACAAGCGCGCGGCGACGGAGTGTGAGTGAGCGCTTGCTTTACCTGCCTCTCAATTCCCCAGACAGTCAACCCGACAACACGCCCCTCAGGGAGAATCCCCTCGGGGTCAGTGGAGGCTACTGAAGAACTGAAGAGACGAGATAAAGCATCAGGCTTGGTGTTCTTAGAGCCCGGACGATAAGAAATCACGAACTCGAAACGAGCGAAAAACAGCGCCCAACGCGCCTGACGCGCATTAAGTCGTTTGGCAGAACGGATGTACTCAAGGTTCCTATGGTCAGTCCAAACGACAAAAGGAACGGTCGCCCCCTCCAACCACTGTCGCCATTCGCCCAGGGCAGTTCGCGGTTTCCCACATCATAGTTACGTTCCGACGGCGACAGGCGATGAGAAAAATACGCGCATGGGTGGACCTTGTCGTCAGAGAGGGAGCGCTGAGAAAGAATGGCTCCCACGCCCACCTCTGACGCGTCAACCTCGACAACGAACTGTCTAGAGACGTCAGGTGTAACAAGGATAGGAGCGGATGTAAAACGATTCTTGAGGAGATCAAAAGCTCCCTGGGCGGAAACGGACCACTTAAAGCACGTCTTGACAGAAGTAAGGGCTGTGAGAGGAGCTGCCACCTGACCGAAATTACGGATGAAACGACGATAGAAGTTCGCGAAGCCGAGAAAGCGCTGCAGCTCGACGCGTGACTTAGGGGCGGGCCAATCAATGACAGCTTGGACCTTAGCGGGATCCATCTTAATGCCTTCAGCGGAAATAACAGAACCGAGAAATGTGACGGAGGAGGCATGAAAAGTGCACTTCTCAGCCTTCACAAAAAGACAATTCTCTAAAAGGCGCTGGAGGACACGTCGAACGTGCTGAACATGAATCTGGAGTGACGGTGAAAAAATCAGGATATCGTCAAGGTAAACGAAAACAAAGATGTTCAGCATGTCTCTCAGGACATCATTGACTAATGCCTGAAAGACAGCTGGAGCGTTAGCGAGGCCGAAAGGAAGAACCCGGTATTCAAAGTGCCCTAACGGAGTGTTAAACGCCGTCTTCCACTCGTCCCCCTCCCTGATGCGCACGAGATGGTAAGCGTTACGAAGGTCCAACTTAGTGAAAAACCTGGCTCCCTGCAGGATCTCGAAGGCTGAAGACATAAGAGGAAGCGGATAACGATTCTTCACTGTTATGTCATTCAGCCCTCGATAATCTATGCAGGGGCGCAGAGACCCGTCCTTCTTCTTGACAAAAAAAAACCCCGCTCCGGCGGGAGAGGAGGAGGGGACTATGGTACCGGCGTCAAGAGCTACAGACAAATAATCCTCGAGAGCCTTACGTTCGGGAGCCGACAGAGAGTATAGTCTACCCCGGGGGGGAGTGGTTCCCGGAAGGAGATCAATACTACAATCATACGACCGGTGTGGAGGAAGAGAGGTGGCCCTGGACCGACTGAACACCGTGCGCAGATCGTGATATTCCTCCGGCACCCCTGTCAAATCACCAGGCTCCTCCTGTGAAGAAGAGACAGAGGAAACAGGAGGGATAGCAGACATTAAACATTTCACATGACAAGAGACGTTCCAGGAGAGGATAGAATTACTAGACCAATTAATGGAAGGATTATGACAAACTAGCCAGGGATGGCCCAAAACAACAGGTGTAAAAGGTGAACGAAAAATTAAAAAAGAAATGGTTTCGCTATGATTACCAGAAACAGTGAGGGTTAAAGGTAGCGTCTCACGCTGAATCCTGGGGAGAGGACTACCATCCAGGGCGAACAAGGCCGTGGACTCCCTTAACTGTCTGAGAGGAATGTCATGTTCCCGAGCCCAGGTCTCGTCCATAAAACAGCCCTCCGCCCCAGAGTCTATTAAGGCACTGCAGGAAGCTGACGAACCGGTCCAGCGTAGATGGACCGACAAGGTAGTGCAGGATCTTGAAGGAGAGACAGGAGTAGTAGCGCTCACCAGTAGCCCTCCGCTTACTGATGAGCTCTGGCTTTTACTGGACATGAAGTGACAAAATGACCAGCAGAACCGCAATAGAGACAGAGGCGGTTGGTGATTCTCCGTTCCCTCTCCTTAGTCGAGATGCGGATACCTCCCAGCTGCATAGGCTCAGCTCCCGAGCCGGCAGAGGAAGATGGTAGTGATGCGGAGAGGGGGGCAACGGAGAACGCGAGCTCCTTTCCACGAGCTCGGTGACGAAGATCAACCCGTCGCTCAATGCGAATAGCGAGTTCAATCAAGGAATCCACGCTGGAAGGAACCTCCCGGGAGAGAATCTCATCCTTTACCTCTGCGCGGAGACCCTCCAGAAGACGAGCGAGCAAAGCCGGCTCGTTCCAGCCACTGGAGGCAGCAAGAGTGCGAAACTCAATAGAGTAGTCTGTTATGGATCGATTGCCTTGACATAGGGAAGACAGGGCCCTGGAAGCCTCCTCCCCAAAAACAGATCGATCAAAAACCCGTATCATCTCCTCCTTAAAGTCCTGATACTGGTTAGTACACTCAGCCCTTGCCTCCCAGATTGCCGTGCCCCACTCACGAGCCCGTCCAGTAAGGAGAGATATGACGTAGGCGACACGATCAGTTCTCCTGGCGTAAGTGTTGGGCTGGAGAGAAAACACAATATCACACTGGGTGAGGAACGAGCGGCATTCAGTGGGCTCCCCAGAGTAACACGGCGGGTTATTGATTCTGGGCTCCGGAGATTCGAAAGCCCTGGAAGTGGCCGGTGGATCGAGGCGGAGATGGTGAACCTGTTCTGTGAGGTTGGAGACTTGGGTGGCCAGGGTCTCAACGGCATGTCGAGCAGCAGACAATTCCTGCTCGTGTCTGCCTAGCATCGCTCCCTGGATCTCGACGGCTGAGTGGAGAGGATCCGAAGTCGCTGGGTCCATTCTTGGTCGGATTCTTCTGTTAAGGTGCGTGAATGAGGACCCAAAAGCGAATTAACGTAAACAGAGCTTCTTTAATAAGAAAACAAACGTAGGCTCAGATGGACCGGCAGGTTCCGACAGGACAGGACAAGGTTGCAGCAAACATGACGATAGTCTGGTTCAGGCATGAACAACACAAACAAGAATCCGACAAAGACAGAAGCAGGAACAGAGAGAGATATAGAGACCTAATCAGAGGGAAAAAGGGAACAGGTGGGAAAAGGGGTGAATGAGGTAGTCAGAGAAGACAAGGAACAGCTGGGGGAAAGAGGGACAGAAACGGTAACCTAGTACGACCAGCAGAGGGAGACAGGGTGAAAGGAAAGGACAGAAAGACACAACATGACAATACATGACAGAAATGGCTTTCTTCTTGCCACTCTTCCATAAAGGCCAGATTTGTGCAATATACGACTGATTGTTGTCCTATGGACAGAGTCTCCCACCTCAGCTGTAGATCTCTGCAGTTCATCCAGAGTGATCATGGGCCTCTTGGCTGCATCTCTGATCAGTCTTCTCCTTGTATGAGCTGAAAGTTTAGAGGGACGGCCAGGTCTTGGTAGATTTGCAGTGGTCTGATACTCCTTCCATTTCAATATTATCACTTGCACAGTGCTCCTTGGGATGTTTAAAGCTTGGGAAATCTTTTTGTATCCAAATCCGGCTTTAAACTTCTTCACAACAGTATCTCGGACCTGCCTGGTGTGTTCCTTGTTCTTCATGATGCTCTCTGCGCTTTTAACGGACCTCTGAGACTATCACAGTGCAGGTGCATTTATACGGAGACTTGATTACACACAGGTGGATTGTATTTATCATCATTAGTCATTTAGGTCAACATTGGATCATTCAGAGATCCTCACTGAACTTCTGGAGAGAGTTTGCTGCACTGAAAGTAAAGGGGCTGAATAATTTTGCACACCCAATTTTTCAGTTTTTGATTTGTTAAAAAAAGTTTGAAATATCCAATAAATGTCGTTCCACTTCACGATTGTGTCCCACTTGTTGTTGATTCTTCACAAAAAAATAGAGTTTTATATCTTTATGTTTGAAGCCTGAAATGTGGCAAAAGGCCGCAAAGTTCAAGGGGGCCGAATACTTTCGCAAGGCACTGTATGCTGCTGCTACTGCTTATTATCTATCCTGTAGCCTCGTTGGGTATTTATTCCTCGTGATATTATCCTTCTATTATTTTTAAATTATTATGCAGCCCTATGTGCCACTGTAGATGTGACCCTGGTTGACTCAGCTAACAGGGGACTTCTCTACCGCCTGTTCAATGAGAATCAGGACATAACGCAGCCTGTCTCAACAGTTGTTTCATTAGAACTCGTGCAAATGAAGCATGAAATGTGTCAGATTCAGGCTGCCTTGGGTTAATTGCTAGACCTGTAAAAAAATTGAGAATGTTTGAAAAAGTTTCAATCATTTTCAAATAAATCCCTTACTAGCTGAACCTGTTCACTTCTCCAGAGATATCATTGAATGATATGCACGGCACAATCAAAAAGGGAGACAACACAGGTACGTAAGCACCACATATGCAAACACACACACACACACACATACACCTTTTAATGCAGTGCTAAAAAAAGGAGGATAAAAAGAGAGGAGATAAGATGCTAAGTGGTTCCTCCAGTGTTATTCTGGCTCCTCTCCTGCAGTGCATGTGTAGCCCCATACTGTGTGTTGGCAGGCAGACTAACAGCACCACCACCACCACAGCAGCTCTACAGCCCAGCTCATCTGCTACATCACAGCAATGTTAATGGGAGGACCTGCCCGAGCTAGTCCCTCTCTATTCCCTGTCATTAGGGTTCTCCACGGGGCGCTAACACTGCTGTTGCCTGGTGATAGCCGGGTTTGAGGTCCACCGTGTCCCCCCTACCCTACTCTACCCTACCCTCCCTATCCTGCTCCAGCCCTGTCTTTCTCCTGTGGGTCTCAGACCCCTCCATTTCCCT
Organism: Oncorhynchus mykiss; assembly: GCF_057628025.1. Classification (NCBI taxonomy): domain Eukaryota; kingdom Metazoa; phylum Chordata; class Actinopteri; order Salmoniformes; family Salmonidae; genus Oncorhynchus; species Oncorhynchus mykiss. The sequence goes on from NC_143033.1 coordinate 73,816,201, forward strand.
GCCTCCCTGACCACCACACCCTGTATGCATCACACCCTTGAGAGGAGTGTGTGTGTGTGTGTGTGATAGAGAGAGAGAGAGAGAGAGAGAGAGAGAGAGAGAGACAGAGAGAGAGAGAGAGAGAGAGAGATAGACAGAGAGACAGAGTCAGAGAGACAGGGAGAGAGAGAGAGAGAGGGAGAGAGAGAGAGAGAGAGAGAGAGAGAGAGAGAGAGAGATGGAGAGAGAGATGGAGATGGGGAGAGAGAGAGAGATGGGGAGAGAGAGAGATGGGGAGAGAGAGAGATGGGGAGAGAGAGATGGAGAAAGAGAGAGATGGAGAGAGATAAATGGGGAGAGAGAGAGAGGGGAGAGAGAGATGGGGAGAGAGAGAGATGTGGAGAGAGAGATGGGGAGAGAGAGAGGGAGATGGAGAGAGAGAGATGGGGAGAGAGAGAGATGGGGAGAGAGAGTGATGGGGAGAGAGAGAGATGGGGAGAGAGAGAGATGGGGAGAGAGAGAGATGGGGAGAGAGAGAGATGGAGAGAGAGGATGGGGAGAGAGAGAGATGGGGAGAGAGAGATGGGGAGAGAGAGAGATGGGGAGAGAGAGAGACAGAGAGAGAGGGAGATGGGGAGAGAGAGAGATGGGGAGAGAGAGAGATGGGGAGAGAGAGAGAGATGGGGAGAGAGAGAGACAGAGAGAGGGGGAGAGAGAGAGATGGGGAGAGAGAGAGGTACTGCAGAGAGAGGTACTGCAGAGAGAAAATGAAAGAGGATAAGAAATTGGAAAAGATAGAAGAGATGAAGATAAAAGAGGATAAATGACTTAAAAATACATGTGAACTTGAACCTACACAGTAGGTACAATATTTCAAAAGCACGAATAAAAGGACACACACACACACACACACACATAAACACACACACACACACACACACACACACACACACACACACACAGTGCATTACTCATAAATCTCATGGGACCACATAAGGCATTTGTTTTGTTTGTTTCAAGAGGGAGAACTGTGTACAGTACTTGGTGGCTTCAACAACGACAGGCTTTATTTGTGGAGTGTATGCTTTGAAAGACCACCCGTGTTGTGTGTGTGTGGGTGTTCAACAGCGTGGAGGGTGGACCAGAGGCAGGGCCGCTGACGGGGGGAGGGGGGGCTGGGGGAGCGAGGGCGTAGGCAGGCACACACTCGGAACACAAAAAATCCTCATCACTACAAAGCATTATTAATCACATAAATGAACCATGTCACTCAAACTCCACATCCCTGATTGGAATATCTCTTAAATTAAAGCTCAACAACAGAGAAACTGCTAGACTCAAAGATAAACACGTTTCCATGAATTATTCAACCAAAACGAATACGTGTGCTCAGTACTGAACAATTAAGAAACGTCTATGTGAACAACAGAAATCAATAGTGTTTTGAGTGTAGGGAGCTCAGACTTGTTTTAGACTGTCTCTGCTTGGGAAATGAATGGTGTTTCCTCTGGCTTAGTGAACTCTCCAACCCGTACAGTACTTGTAGCAGCCTACACTCCACAGGCAGCTTGTCTGTCTACTGCCTGCAGGTAGGGAATTCTACAGGCCCGGGGTCCTCTTTAATCCAGAAGAAATATCTGCAGTCGTTTTCCCCCCTCTTCATCCTGAAAGTCCCCTCGCGGCCCAGCAGAAATATTGTCGTTTCGCTCTTCTTCCAATCAGCCATGTCTTCAGAAAGTAGCACTATATTCACTGGGAGTAAATATGGCAACCATTTCTCTTCTTCTTATCAATCTAATGTGTTTAGGCTACTGGACCTTCTTTAATCATTGGCGGCAGAGGTATTGGCAGCCCCTGTGTCATTTTGCCGGTGATTTAGCACGTGCCACCGTGGCCATCACCCAGATTTACTAAAGTAATTATGGACAAGGGCAACGTCGTCCCAACACTGGCACAGGTAGGAGGCAATATTGCGGTAACGTTGCAGGAAGGCGATAACGCCAGACAAACATTTCAAAAACGTTGGGAGGGATGACAAAAAGGGACTGAAAAGGGGGGGACAGAAAATGAGAACAAGCGCTTAAATCTCTACCCTTTTCTCTCTCTCTCCCTCTCTGGTTCTCTCTGTCTCTATGCGTTTGTAAAGGGAAGGACAGAGAGGACACCCGAAGGATGAGATGGCATACTGAAGCGCATCCTCTCACACACACAAACACACACACACACACACACACACGACTGAGCTAATCTGATCAAACACAAGGGAGAGAAAAAAGCAGCAATTGGTCTAATCCTGTAACATTGTCTTCAGACAGCAGACGTATTACTGAGTCTGAGTGCAGCAAGGGATTCACCTTCAACAGGAAAAACACAGGAAAACATCTCCGTATACAGTGGCCCGATACCCATACTTGAGTCCTGAACAGTAGGCCATTTGAATATGCGTTGGGGGAAAAATCTAGTTCAATAGTATGCCACATTTTGAAAACCAAGTATACATTAAATGCCCGGATGTCAGACTCATTTCGGCTCTTCATCTAGTAGAATTCGGTGCACACTTCTCCACAATGCATTGGAAGAGTTTGACTGCGAGTGATAGGCCCTAGTTCTTTTCAAAACAAGGCTACTTAATTGGGAAAATGCCCAAAGCTTCTGCTGTGGCGTTCAAATGTGGCTAAGTAGCTTTTGTTCTCCTTAAAATGATCCATTTTTTTTCCCCAAAATGGATGATTGTTTTCTCACTAAAAAAACAGTTTCTTGGCCTTCATCAGAGCTTTTAAAATAAATAGTAAACCATCGTTTGATTTGTAAATGTGTCGACCTATTACATTTTTATATTTATGGATCAAGCCTTTAGAGGTCTTTCTGATCTCGTTCCCAATGATCAGTGCTTTAGTTTATTATGCTGCTGTCCAGTGGTCCTGAATTTGCGATGCACCTGACTGTCCACATTTAGCCTTTTGTACATCAAAGGACTGAAGGTTTGATGTGTGTACTAGACCATTTGATTTCATTAATATACTGTATATTAAAGCACTTTGGTTTCACTAATAAATATGTTGAAATGGAACCAAATTATCTGTTTCTGTCTTCAGTCCTTTGTAAATAAGATAGATGTGCTATATGGTCCACTATGGTATGGGTCCAGTGTGATAGTCTGCCTATAACCAGCCTGAGTAGGCCTAGAACTCCATTCCTATTCTATTCAGAGTTTAGAAGAAATTCATTCAATTGTAAATTAGCTATTATAAGGCTGGTTATTAATGCGATGCATGTCGCTTGAATATTGAAAAAACCACCCACACTCGGCCCCGCCCTACCAACTCAGGCAATCAGGAGCCGCCCTACCAACTCAGGCAATCAGAAGCCGCCCTACCAACTCAGGCAATCAGGAGCCGCCCTACCAACTCAGGCAATCAGGAGCCGCCCTACCAACTCAGGCAATCAGGAGCCGCCCTACCAACTCAGGCAATCAGGAGACGCCCTACCAACTCAGGCAATCAGGAGCCGCCCTACCAACTCAGGCAATCAGGAGCCGCCCTACCAACTCAGGCAATCAGGAGCCGCCCTACCAACTCAGGCAATCAGGAGACGCCCTACCAACTCAGGCAATCAGGAGCCGCCCTACCAACTCAGGCAATCAGGAGACGCCCTACCAACTCAGGCAATCAGGAGCCGCCCTACCAACTCAGGCAATCAGGAGCCGCCCTACCAACTCAGGCAATCAGGAGCCGCTACTAAGTTGCGGCCGTGGCATACTGCATACTTTTTACTAAACTTTACGTGCTAAATAGTATGTGATGATGAGTACATAGTATGTGATGATGAGTACATAGTATGTGATGATGAGTACATAGTATGTGATGATGAGTACATAGTATGTGATGATGAGTACATAGTATGTGATGATGAGTACATAGTATGTGATGATGAGTACATAGTATGTGATGATGAGTACATAGTATGTGATGATGAGTACATGGTATGTGATGATGAGTACATGGTATGTGATGATGAGTACATGGTATGTGATGATGAGTACATAGTATGTGATGATGAGTACATAGCATGTGATGAGTACATAGTATGTGATGATGAGGAAATAGTATGCAGTTTAAGTATGTTGTGTGCAGTACGCTAATTTGGGTATTCGGGCACGGCCAGCGAATCAGGCTGCACCACAGAGGACAAACTACAGACTCCTTTAGTCCAGTGTGCTATCTAGCATACATTACCTTGTTCTCATTCAGTATTATCTCATTTGGCCGGCAGATTATTCCTAACCACATTACCTGACCAAGAAAAACCTCAGGCCATAGAGAGGAAAAACCTCACCCTCGTTGTAGACTATAACTGGTGGGGTAGCATGGTCAGGAAATCTCCTTAGACAGTTTCACAACCTTTAGGCAAACACCTGCAATAGCGCAATAACCTCTATCTCGAGTCTCACTTTACTTTGATGGGCTAAATGTCAATGTCTATCAAATGTCAGATGATTGCTTTTGAAACAGGATAACTATCAGCTGCCAATTTGCTGGCATATGAGTGAATTCATACAGCGCTAATGACCTTTTGACGACTTAGCTCAGCGTAGCCGCGTTGTGCTTTTCACTCATCAACCTGTCTCGGATAGATAGCAGGTCAATTATATGCTGACAAACGATATAGTGACAGAGAACGAGCTAAAGAAAAATAACAAATATTGTGAGGTGACACGGCAGTATTGAATTTCATTCTTATAAATAATAATGCGTTCTGTCACTGAAAGCGGTGAATTCTAAAACCATTTATCACAGACTAATAGAGTTTGGATGGCGTTTTCAGATACCGTGCTGGCTGCCTGCCTGCACACCACGAGGTATAGCTGTTAGAGGCATAAAGCCTTTAGCGAATGCTAATCTGGCTCTGCCAGCTAAACTCTGGACTGTTTATTACAGTTAATTGAAAAGAAAATAAGCGACATTGTGCCATGGAGTTAATGAGATTTCAGTCGTTACTTACTCAAGGAAGCCTTGTGCAATGGCCATAGGGCCTGTTTCTGTAGCGTAAAGCAGCTCGATGTACAAGTATATCCACTGGACAGGAGGCTTATATAGTCAGCCATTGTTTAGTCTGAATAAAGTCTGCCCTGTCATTGTGAGATCCCCCCCTGTCAGACAGAGCTATGGATGTAAAGACTGACCATCCATGATACAAAAATGATCGCTTTAACCATGTTAACATTGTTCACAAACATTGGACTAAAAAACAAGCTTATATTCTGATGGGGTACGACAGTTGAACTATGATCATGGGGCATTTTTGGGGTTATATTCTTCGAGAACATCCATCTTCCCACTATACACGCCTTGCCATGAGGCGACGGACTGGTCCCTTAACATCTCTTATCTGGCCCCTAACTCCAGTCTACCCCATTAGCCCTATGTGGCGAATACGAACGCAGCTGAATCAAATGAGCATGCGGATCTGTATCCCAGGCCGGTAGGTATCCATTCTCAGTGTGGACAAAGGGCCTGACAGATCTCTCTCTGCATGGAAGCCTTTCTTCCCGTAGCCTTCCAAGCAATAGCATGGGAAATCCATTTACATCCTATTACAGCGTTTTACACACCTCGTTTAGACACGGGAACTAGACTCACACAGAGGCAACAGGCAATGCAGAACTACAAGCACCTGAGATCAGCAATAAAAAAGGAGAACATTTTTCCATGCGCTTTAAATTCAATTGCAAATGAAAGACTGGTGAAGGGATGTTAGAGATATTAAAGATATTTCCCTCTCTTTTCGAAGTGATGATGACTTTGGCTTTCTGTCAGCGGAAAAGCGAGGAATTGATTGGGCGCCGGCTTGTGTTGGTGAGATCCGGTGACGCTAATCAATGGCTAATAAAGTAGGCAGTACTTGGAATAATGGATAGATATTCCATTCTGACATATGTTACCATGGGGGCAGCACAAACCACTGTCAAAATCACAACACCACAACATTCCTTGCGGTCGAACATCTACGGACATGATTATTAGACTTAACAGTCTCAGAGTGATGTTATTGCTCTAGATAAGCTAACGCGAGGGCTCAGACACTCTAGCCAGTATCAGATGTACTGGGATGTGGACTGGGCTCTAATGAACCATGAGAGCTTCCACGTACAATATCTACAGCATGGCTTAATGAATGATCGGCTCGATATCAAAGTGAGGGACTGCACGTCCCCACCTACACTCTCAGGGACGAGGCTACAATACAGTTCCATTCTCCCAGCACAACCATGGTCAAGGTCTACAGCTGTAGAACACAGCAGCAGATGGGTAAGGGAATACAGTAGTGTACACTTTGTACTCTGCACGTATTTGCTGACAGAGAGAGAGAACAAGAGGAACACTGCAACCGCAATAAAGGACAAAAAAAAACCTAAGTATATCCTCCCTTTCACATTGAGCTAATGACACAGAAATATAAGTCATTTTATTTCATGGCAGTAAGTATATCTATCTTAGTCTTCACAAGAAACAAAAATATTATGTCTGAATAAGATTTGTCAGCTGAATATGAGAGAAAAATTGACTTAAAGATGAAAGTTCGGTACCTCGCAGCCCCCTCATTAATTGAAAAAGGTGGAGGGTTGAGGTTATGGTTAGGTTGCCCAGCATCTTGATGCCTTTCATTTGTTAATTCATACTTGCACAAGGTCAGCAGCACCTACAGAACAATAAACATGATTTTGTTTTGCCATTGAGTGGGTGGAGAGTAGGTGGAGCTAAAGATCCAGGCAGTAAGGTCACATTTGAATGTTTGACGAAATACCTTTGGGGCATCCAATTAGACTAGTGTGACAATGCTTTTACCACCAGAGTGGATGGGACATTGATCTGGACTCAGAACCTGTTGTGTAACAGTTACAGGTCAGGGGATTCATCGTCAGTAGGAAGAGCAGGAGCACTGATGCATGTCAGTGAAGGATCCAGTTCAGTACGTCCCTCTCTCATTGCCATGGCGATACGGGTGAAGAGCATCCATCCCTCACTGAGAAGAAGCAACAAACAGGCTCGGTGTGTCGTTTCAGTCGGCACAGTGGCATGATTCATGGTGTTGAGCCGTTAGCCACGAGGTTAGACATGATGGTGACCATAAATAGCGGGATTATACGGGGACTGAAGATGTGAGAGACCCATATATTTCAATAAATAAACATATACCTAGAAATATATGAAAACGGACCATTTTGTAATATGTCCATATATTACAAAATATGTTGATGTTTGGAAATGACATGTAAGTAAACATATTATTTTCAGCATGGGGACTGAAGTTGTGAGTGCTCGGAGTGTATAGCTGCTGACTGGAACATAGTCTCTACTCAAGGCCTCCCCCGGGACATCTGTCTGCAGTGTTGAAGGGGAGATGTAGGGGATAGAGGGCAGGACAGTGAGACATAACGAGTGGAGCTGCTGACCTCACATTAAGTCTGTTTAGTATGATGTGAGGGGATGTGATGTCTCTCGGACCTCTGAGTAGTATGAATAATGCTGAGTCAGCACGCTGGATGCAAAAGTCATCCACATTCCAGTTTCTATATGAGGATTTAACAAAGTCAATAAACACACAAAACACTCTGTGACTGTTAGACTCCAGTCTGCCCAGCAACCTGCCCAAAAACCTAACCGCCCACAGAGAACCCTGTGAAGCACTAGCTCGCAGCTGTTCCCTACACGCTGCACACACACACACACACACACACACACACACACACACACACACACACACACACACACAAACTGCTGTTTTTCCGCCGATCCGTTGACTCAGCACTATTCAGCTGGTGTTCACCCTCAACTGCTTCCTTTTAATGTTCTGACTTTAAAGTAAAAACTGGGCCTCGTGCACATCCTCTTTCCCTCGCCGCCCGCCACGCCTTCACGTCAGACAGCAAACGCTAGAAAACCGGACAAACCTCTGAGACAGAAAGATGACACTTACTGTCTGGCACCATTTGTCAATACCTTACTGCCTGAAACCAAGTATGATGAAGCCAGAATGATGTCACATTGTGAAGCTGTGAAGCCTTCCATAGCTCCATACATCCAGGCAACGTCACACATTTCCTGAAACGAAGAACCTGGTCTGATGTCATGGGCAGACAGTCCAGATAATCTCCACAGCTGAGGCGGAGCCTGTTCCAATACCACCACCACAGGGATAGGAGATTGCATTAACCCCAGCCAGGAGCAGTAGCCAGCAGAGGAACAGGCTTTAGAGTCAGGAGCCATGAAAGACACTACAGTACACCGACTACCCTCCGTTCTCCATCTGGTCCAATGGACAGCCTGTCTCTCTGTGCTACCAATCCAAGGCCTTCAGCCAAGCCACCAGATCAGCCAATCAGGCCTGGGTTTGAGGACAGAGATAGTACAGGAGGTCAAGATGGCCAAATACCATGTTCCTTTGCTGTGCTGAGGAGGACTATGATCCCTATAAAAGCTACGTGGAGAGGTAGTCACTACCCACTGGGCACACTGGTTGAATCAACGTTGTTTCCACGTTATTTCAATGAAATTACGTTGAACCAACTTGGAATAGACGTTGAATTGACGCCTGAGCACCAGTAGGTAAGATGTGCATTGAAAACCCATGTTATACCGTACAGTTCCTATATAAACAAACATTTTGAAAGCTACTCTGAAAAGCCACATTAAACCCTACGCTGAAACCCCACATAAAGCTACATCAGATCAACAGTAATAAAAGTCGCTAAGCTCTCCATCGGTACAGATGCATTATATCCTAGCATCAGTCTCCCTCTCATAGAGACTCAACAGAGAGGTAGTGACACCTCAGGGGACTGAGCTGAGCCAAGCCATTTGGCACCTGGAATCCCCCATCATCATCAGCCTCTTTAGTCTACACACTCACTGACACATACGCAACAGGCTAGCTACACGCTAACTAGTGTACATGCATGACAGCCCCAACACGGAGATCGAACATAGAATAGACAAGTGACTGCACACAAACATGTTCATGCATCAGGATATGACATCACACGTCCTGTCAGAGTCAGATCAATACTGTGAGGACTCGAGGCATCTGCAGGCTGAACTGAAGATGCTCATGCCTGATAACTGCACGGCTCCTATATCGCTTCTGCAGCGATTGCTCTGGGAAATGTGATCCTCTCTCTTGTCTCCATGCACGCACACACACACGCACACACACACACACACACACACACACACACACACACACACACACACACACACACACACACACACACACACACACACACACACACACGCACACACACACGCACACACACACACACACGTCTGCTGTGGCGCTGAACAGGGGTGCAGGAGGGATAGGAAACTACTGGGGAGAAGAGGGAGGGGGACATTTTATTACAAGGACAAGCTCAAGTGCAGACAAAAGAGAATAACAAGGTTAGCTGAAAAAAGGAGGTGGAGGCTGGTTAGCTGAAGTGGGGTTATGTGTGTGTTCTTACATGCGTGTGTGTGTCCAATCGTGTGTGTGTGTGTGTGTGTGTGCAATGTGCACACATGCGTGTTGTGTGCGTACATGTGTGTGCACGCTTGTATGTGTGTATTAACGACTCCCGTGGCATGCAGGTCAGCTCTGCCTGTGTTCCACTCCGGTGCACTGGCATCAGCATTTGATAAACTAGCCTGTAATCCGATTGCTCTGCAGTTACCTCTTAATCTAATTTGGCACCTGCCCAATCTTAAACTGACCACTACATAACCTCCCTCCACCTCCTTTTTCCTCTCCTCCTCTGTCCCTCCATCCCCTCTCCTCCTCTCCACCTTCCTCTCCTCCTCTCCATCCCCTCTCATTGGAATATACTATATTACATGTATCTCCTTACCTCATTCCCTCTTTCACCTTGACGTCTCCCTCAGTCCCTCACTTCCTTTCACAACACTGCAACACTCTGTGAGTATCTCTCCATGACCCCAAGTATGTCCCTCCCTCCCTCCCTCCCTCCCTCCCTCCCTCCCTCCCTCCCTCCCTCCAAGGGAAATATAAGTGAAGAACAAAAGTGAAATAAGCCATCAGAAATGAACAGTAAACACACACACAAATGTTATACTATTAGCTATGTACAGTGTCCTAACAGTGTGCTAATAGTTGTAGTATGAAAGGGAATGGAAAATAAATCAACAGATAAATATTGGTTGGTTGTATTTATAAAGGTGTTTGGGCTCCACTGGTTGCCCTTTTCTTGTGGCAACAGGTCACTGCGGCATTCCTGATGCTCCCCCTTCTCCTGCTTTCTTTCCCCCTCCATCCGTTCTCTCTTTCTTCCCCTCTCTCTACCTCCCTTCCTCTTATTTCCTTGCATGCTCCTACTTCACTTGCTCTCTCCCTCTCAGTGCCCTGCTGCTAGCTCCATGTCGTGCCATGCAGGACGACAGAAATGTCAACCTTTTGAAATGGAACGTACATGTTGATTTGGAAATATCTCCAAGGAGGGATCAGGTGATAGGAGATGGTGGATCTGAGATAGTGGATACCAGAGATGAGCAGATTCTCTCTCTCTCTCTCTCACACACACACACACACACACACACACACACACACACAGGGAAATATCTTAAAAGATCAAATGTGCTCTGTAAGCATTAAAACTGTGATTCAACAGAGAGAGACAATATGACAATGTGAGACATTGCGGCGCAGGCGACAGGAACGGTTATCTAACCTAATCCACAGAGATACAATGTTTCTTAGAATAACTAGGAGGTGTGATTTAAAACATTATGGTTCAAAGAACATTCTCTAACCTCCGAGAGATGAGACAGGGAACGACCCGCCCACCCCCACCCCCCATGTCAACCCCTCTGTCTTACCACCCTCCAACCCCCCTCCATCTTACACCCCTCTCCCACCTCCATCTTCCCTCCTCCCTAAGTGTCACCCTCAGAGGGCGTACGCCCCTCCCCCTTCAGTTTCTCTGTCACAGGGCTGAAATAGTACTGTACAGGACTAGATAATTGGCCCCATCGGAGATGCATGGGGCTGGATGGAGAGAAGAGAGGTAGAGGAGAGGCAATTAACAGGGAAATGAGACAGATGAAATACAGGAGAGGAGAGCTGCTCCCTCCCTCCTTCCCCATATTCAGAAAGGTGGGATATGATGAACGACCCTCCAGCCTCCACCACCGGCCTTACTGTCAGCAGGCTACATGTATCAAAGGGTTTCATGACGGACAGTAAAGATAAACACAGCTTTTACATGTTGTGTTGTAACTGATTTATTTAGAATGTCCTATAAGGTTCCCTCCCCTGTAATTACTTTTGGTATACAGGCATTCAATACCATTGACCAGCTAGAATCTCTGTGGCCCTGTAATTAATGGATTGTTTGGTGCAGTAAGGCTTGTTGAAAGTTCTCCAGAGAGTTTCCTGTCATTATTAGAGAAGCAATGGAAAGAGCGTTAACACATACTGTATTGGTTTTAGGTTTCAGGGCACATCCATAGTAGAGCACACACACACACACACACACACACACACACGCACGCACGCACGCACGCACGCACGCACGCACGCACGCACACACACACACACAATACCTTCAAACAAAATAAAAATACGCTCAGAGCATACAAGAGTAGCATACTAATTTAATACAGGCACGCACACACACATGCACACACACACAAATACCTTCAGACAGAAAGAAAAATACATTCACAGCATACAAGAGTAGCATACTAATTTAATACACACAGCCACACACACATACACACACACACACCAGGGCCCTCTCTAGAGCAGAAGTGGCAGGTAAGAGTGTGGTGGCTCCGCAGGGGACTGCATTGTCACAGCCACACAACGCTTTCCCACAATCCCCACTTTCAGGCGGCCCTGACAATGTCCCTTCCTCACAGCCGGGAGGCACAGACAGGCAGGTGGGTAAACACACACCTGCGTCCCCTTCACACACACGTACATGCACGCATGCAGACACATACAAACACACACAAATACACGCAAGCGTGCGAGCTTGCACACACTCACTGACACAGTCTGGCACCAGGAAATTACTGTCCTTTCTCATCGGGACCCTGTGAGCGAATTCAATCAATCCCAGTGTGCAACATGACTTTCTACAGCATGAATGTCAATAAACTACCGATAGAGAGAAGCAGGGAAACAGTCAGCTGGGTGGAAAACAAGAGAAAATGTCTGGTTAACCCATACAGTGCTGGTCCCCTGGTCCACCCTTATAGGTTCCCTGAACCCCTACTCGACATTCTCCCACAACGCAGCTAGTCTTTGCTCATCTAAAGCAGTCCTGTGAGCGTGCACACACAAACACACACACACACACATCACGGTAAATAATTGTTATGAAATAATGTACGGCCTCTAGTAGGTCTAAAATGGCCATGTCATGTTGTCTTGTCTCTGTCCTTTCCCTTCACCCTGTCTCCCTCTGCTGGTCGTTGTTATGTTACCTTTTCTCCCCCTCTTTTCCCCAGCTGTGCCTTGTCTCCTCCTAATTACCCATTCACCCCGTTCCCCACCTGTTCCCTTTTTCCCTCTGATTAGGTCCCTATATCTGTCTCTGTTTCTGCTCCTGTCCTTGTCGGATTCTTGTTTGTTTGTTTATGTGTCTCATGCCTGAACCAGACTATCATCGTGTGTGCTGCAACCTTGTCCTGTCCTGTCGGAATCTACCTGTCCATCTGAGCCCACGTATGTTCGTCATTAAAGTACTCTGTTTGTTAATTCGCTTTTGGGTCCTCATTCACGCACCATAACAGAAGAATCCGACCAAGAATGGACCCAGCGACTTCGGATCCTCTCCACTCAGCCGTCGAGATCCAGGGAGCGATGCTAGGCAGACACAAGCAGGAATTGTCTGCTGCTCGACATGCCGTTGAGACCCTGGCCACCCAAGTCTCCAACCTCACAGAACAGGTTCACCATCTCCGCCTCGATCCACCGGCCACTTCCAGGGCTTTCGAATCTCCGGAGCCCAGAATCAATAACCCGCCGTGTTACTCTGGGGAGCCCACTGAATGCCGCTCGTTCCTCACCCAGTGTGATATTGTGTTTTCTCTCCAGCCCAACACTTACTCCAGGAGCACTGCTCGTGTCGCCTACGTCATATCTCTCCTTATTGGACGGGCTCGTGAGTGGGGCACGGCAATCTGGGAGGCAAGGGCTGAGTGTATTAACCAGTATCAAGACTTTAAGGAGGAGATGATACGGGTTTTTGATCGATCTGTTTTTGGGGAGGAGGCTTCCAGGGCCCTGTCTTCCCTATGTCAAGGCAATCGATCCATAACAGACTACTCTATTGAGTTTCGCACTCTTGCTGTCTCCAGTGGCTGGAACGAGCCGGCCTTGCTCGCTCGTCTTCTGGAGGGTTTCCGCGCAGAGGTAAAGGATGAGATTCTCTCCCGGGAGGTTCCTTCCAGCGTGGATTCCTTGATTGAACTCGCTATTCGCATTGAGCGACGGGTTGATCTTCGTCACCGAGCTCGTGGAAAGGAGCTCGCGCTCTCCGTCGCCTCCCTCTCCGCATCACTACCATCTTCCTCTGCCGGCTCGGGTGCTGAGCCCATGCAGCTGGGAGGTATCCGCATCTCGACTAAGGAGAGGGAACGGAGAATCACCAACCGCCTCTGTCTCTATTGCGGTTCCGCTGGTCATTTTGCCACTTCATGTCCAGTAAAAGGCCAGAGCTCGTCAGTAAGCGGAGGGCTACTGGTGAGCGCTACTACTCCTGTCTCTCCTTCAAGATCCTGCACTACCTTGTCGGTCCATCTACGCTGGACCGGTTCGTCAGCTTCCTGCAGTGCCTTAATAGACTCTGGGGCGGAGGGCTGTTTTATGGACGAGACCTGGGCTCGGGAACATGACATTCCTCTCAGACAGTTAAAGGAGCCCACGGCCTTGTTCGCCCTGGATGGTAGTCCTCTCCCCAGGATTCAGCGTGAGACGCTACCTTTAACCCTCACTGTTTCTGGTAATCATAGTGAAACCATTTCTTTTTTAATTTTTCGTTCACCTTTTACACCTGTTGTTTTGGGCCATCCCTGGCTAGTTTGTCATAATCCTTCCATTAATTGGTCTAGTAATTCTATCCTCTCCTGGAACGTCTCTTGTCATGTGAAATGTTTAATGTCTGCTATCCCTCCTGTTTCCTCTGTCTCTTCTTCACAGGAGGAGCCTGGTGATTTGACAGGGGTGCCGGAGGAATATCACGATCTGCGCACGGTGTTCAGTCGGTCCAGGGCCACCTCTCTTCCTCCACACCGGTCGTATGATTGTAGTATTGATCTCCTTCCGGGAACCACCCCCCCCCGGGGTAGACTATACTCTCTGTCGGCTCCCGAACGTAAGGCTCTCGAAGATTATTTGTCTGTAGCTCTTGACGCCGGTACCATAGTCCCCTCCTCCTCTCCCGCCGGAGCGGGGTTTTTTTTTGTCAAGAAGAAGGACGGGTCTCTGCGCCCCTGCATAGATTATCGAGGGCTGAATGACATAACAGTGAAGAATCGTTATCCGCTTCCTCTTATGTCTTCAGCCTTCGAGATCCTGCAGGGAGCCAGGTTTTTCACTAAGTTGGACCTTCGTAACGCTTACCATCTCGTGCGCATCAGGGAGGGGGACGAGTGGAAGACGGCGTTTAACACTCCGTTAGGGCACTTTGAATACCGGGTTCTTCCTTTCGGCCTCGCTAACGCTCCAGCTGTCTTTCAGGCATTAGTCAATGATGTCCTGAGAGACATGCTGAACATCTTTGTTTTCGTTTACCTTGACGATATCCTGATTTTTTCACCGTCACTCCAGATTCATGTTCAGCACGTTCGACGTGTCCTCCAGCGCCTTTTAGAGAATTGTCTTTTTGTGAAGGCTGAGAAGTGCACTTTTCATGCCTCCTCCGTCACATTTCTCGGTTCTGTTATTTCCGCTGAAGGCATTAAGATGGATCCCGCTAAGGTCCAAGCTGTCATTGATTGGCCCGTCCCTAAGTCACGCGTCGAGCTGCAGCGCTTTCTCGGCTTCGCGAACTTCTATCGTCGTTTCATCCGTAATTTCGGTCAGGTGGCAGCTCCTCTCACAGCCCTTACTTCTGTCAAGACGTGCTTTAAGTGGTCCGTTTCCGCCCAGGGAGCTTTTGATCTCCTCAAGAATCGTTTTACATCCGCTCCTATCCTTGTTACACCTGACGTCTCTAGACAGTTCGTTGTCGAGGTTGACGCGTCAGAGGTGGGAGTGGGAGCCATCCTTTCTCAGCGCTCCCTCTCTGACGACAAGGTCCACCCATGCGCGTATTTTTCTCATCGCCTGTCGCCGTCGGAACGTAACTATGATGTGGGTAACCGCGAACTGCTCGCCATCCGGTTAGCCCTAGGCGAATGGCGACAGTGGTTGGAGGGGGCGACCGTTCCTTTTGTCGTTTGGACTGACCATAGGAACCTTGAGTACATCCGTTCTGCCAAACGACTTAATGCGCGTCAGGCGCGTTGGGCGCTGTTTTTCGCTCGTTTCGAGTTCGTGATTTCTTATCGTCCGGGCTCTAAGAACACCAAGCCTGATGCTTTGTCTCGTCTCTTCAGTTCTTCAGTAGCCTCCACTGACCCCGAGGGGATTCTCCCTGAGGGGCGTGTTGTCGGGTTGACTGTCTGGGGAATTGAGAGGCAGGTAAAGCAAGCACTCACTCAAACTCCGTCGCCGCGCGCTTGTCCTAGGAACCTTCTTTTCGTTCCCGTTCCTACTCGTCTGGCCGTTCTTCAGTGGGCTCACTCTGCCAAGTTAGCCGGTCACCCTGGCGTTCGGGGTACGCTTGCTTCCATTCGCCAGCGTTTCTGGTGGCCCACCCGGGAGCATGACACGCGTCGTTTCGTGGCTGCTTGTTCGGTCTGCGCGCAGACTAAGTCCGGTAACTCTCCTCCTGCCGGCCGTCTCAGGCCGCTTCCTATTCCCTCTCGACCGTGGTCTCACATCGCCTTAGATTTTGTCACCGGACTGCCTTCGTCAGCGGGGAAGACTGTTATTCTTACGGTTGTCGATAGGTTCTCTAAGGCGGCTCATTTCATTCCCCTTGCTAAGCTTCCTTCTGCTAAAGAGACGGCACAAATCATCATCGAGAATGTTTTCAGAATTCATGGCCTTCCGTCAGACGTCGTTTCGGACAGAGGTCCGCAATTCACGTCTCAATTTTGGAGGGAGTTTTGCCGTTTGATTGGGGCTTCCGTCAGTCTCTCTTCCGGCTTTCACCCCCAGTCTAACGGTCAAGCAGAACGGGCCAATCAGACTATTGGTCGCATCTTACGCAGTCTTTCTTTTCGCAACCCTGCGTCTTGGTCAGAACAGCTCCCCTGGGCAGAATACGCCCACAACTCGCTTCCTTCGTCTGCGACCGGGCTATCTCCTTTTCAGAGTAGCCTCGGGTACCAGCCTCCGTTGTTCTCATCTCAGTTCGCCGAGTCCAGCGTCCCCTCCGCTCAGGCTTTTGTCCAACGTTGCGAGCGCACCTGGAAGAGGGTCAGGTCTGCACTTTGCCGTTATAGGGCGCAGACTGTGAGAGCTGCTAATAAGCGTAGAGTGAAGAGCCCTAGATATTGTCGCGGTCAGAGAGTTTGGCTCTCCACTCAGAACCTTCCCCTTAAGACGGCTTCTCGCAAGTTGACCCCGCGGTTCATTGGTCCATTCCGTATCTCTCAAATCATTAACCCTGTCGCAGTGCGACTTCTTCTGCCGCGATATCTTCGTCGCGTCCACCCGGTCTTCCATGTCTCCTGTGTCAAGCCCGTTCTTCGCGCCCCCGCTCGTCTTCCCCCCCCCCCCCCCATCCTTGTCGAGGGCGCACCCATCTACAGGGTCCGTAGGATTTTGGACATGCGTCCTCGGGGCCGTGGTCATCAGTACCTAGTAGATTGGGAGGGGTACGGTCCTGAGGAGAGGAGTTGGGTTCCCTCTCGGGACGTGCTGGACCGTGCGCTGATCGATGATTTCCTCCGTTGCCGCCAGGCTTCCTCCTCGAGTGCGCCAGGAGGCGCTCGGTGAGTGGGGGGGTACTGTCATGTTGTCTTGTCTCTGTCCTTTCCCTTCACCCTGTCTCCCTCTGCTGGTCGTTGTTATGTTACCTTTTCTCCCCCTCTTTTCCCCAGCTGTGCCTTGTCTCCTCCTAATTACCCATTCACCCCGTTCCCCACCTGTTCCCTTTTTCCCTCTGATTAGGTCCCTATATCTGTCTCTGTTTCTGCTCCTGTCCTTGTCGGATTCTTGTTTGTTTGTTTATGTGTCTCATGCCTGAACCAGACTATCATCGTGTGTGCTGCAACCTTGTCCTGTCCTGTCGGAATCTACCTGTCCATCTGAGCCCACGTATGTTCGTCATTAAAGTACTCTGTTTGTTAATTCGCTTTTGGGTCCTCATTCACGCACCATAACAGGCCACCTCACAGGTCTGGAGGATTTGGATCTGTGCCAGCTTGTTTTGTTTTGCCTCCCCTCTCCTCTCCAGTCCTTTCATCTCCCCTTGTCTCTGCCCTCCCCTAATTTCTTCTCCCTTTATCTCCTCTCCCCTCCTTTACTCTCCCCAATTCTTCCCTCCCGTACTCTCCACTTCTCTCCGGGGCTGCAGAGAACCAGGCCCTCAATTAGTCACTGGCTTTGGGATAATAAGGTCATTTTGTCACCCCCTGTTGAACTCTGGGTTTGTTGGACAGATGGAGAGAAAGAGAGAGACAGAGGGGTGGTGAGGCAGACGTTGAATGGGCCACTCTCGAGTGCCGCTATCTGGGCCCATCACAATCACACAATCAACACCCACAAGAGCCGTTACATAAACTAACAGGTCACTTCAACCTCAACCTTGCCTTGCTGGTCCACAGCACACACTCACTCACTCTCACTCAGACACTCAGATGAATTGATTCAAGGTGCTGATCGTGAGTCATTTGGAGACGGAGAGAGAGAGAGAGAGGAGTAGGCCATTATAATAGGGATGGAAACCATTAGGAGAAATCTGGTACAGCATTGAAGGGTGAAGGAGTGGGAAAGTGTGTGACTTTAATAAACACTGCAAAACAACGCACAGGAGGAAGTGGATACTGGCAGGGAAACAGATTTCCCGAAGCAAACATAAACACACAAAACAAAAAACACACAAACAGAATCCCTCTCTTCCTTTCTCTCTCTCCTTACTCTCTGTCACCTCCGCCGAACCTTCTCCTCCTATCCCCCATCACACACTGTCTCTTCTCTCATCGGTGACATCTACTTTTCCTCACAGGAGGCAGTGTTCCTTGAAAGTCTTACTGTCAACCCCAATTTCAGTCTTTGCCCAACCCCTTGAAATGTAAAAAAGAAAAATGTAAGTATTCATTTTGGGGGTGGGTAAATGTAGTTATACCTGATCCCAACACGTTCTCATTAAGGCATACTTACCAGAAGTCCACTGGCAAGCTCTGATAATGTAATTATGTACATCGCCAACAAACACAAATCTGGACTGTTAACTCACAGTGGTAAGAGCACAGAGTTCCTGACATCTATTGCCACTTGCGGTGTAAGTTTGACTCCGCCATGGGGCGCAAGGAAATATAGACTCAAATTTATTGTGGTGTTGTTTTGGGAAGAAAGGTGCAAAAGTGCATCTTTTTGAAAATAAAGATTAGGGGCTCAATTCAATCCAACCTGCATGGCAGTATTTACACAGGAGCTCTTTTTCCAATGGTCAACTTAACTCACAGATTGGTCTTGGGTATTCTGGGCACGGGTTAGTAAAAAATACATAGTTTTGACATGTCCACCATCGTCATCTATTGTTATGATGGATGTAGCTACGATGGATCTTGTTATGATGGATGTAGCTACGATGGATTTTGTTACGATGGATCTTGTTATGATGGATGTAGCTACGATGGATCTTGTTATGATGGATGTAGCTACGATGGATCTTGTTACGATGGATGTAGCTACGATGGATCTTGTTATGATGGATGTAGCTACGATGGATCTTGTTACGATGGATCTTGTTATGATGGATGTAGCTACGATGGATCTTGTTACGATGGATCTTGTTATGATGGATGTAGCTACGCTGGATCTTGTTACGATGGATCTTGTTATGATGGATGTAGCTACGATGGATCTTGTTATGATGGATGTAGCTACGATGGATCTTGTTACGATGGATGTAGCTACGATGGATCTTGTTACGATGGATCTTGTTATGATGGATGTAGCTACGATGGATCTTGTTACGATGGATCTTGTTACGATGGATGTAGCTACGATGGATATTGTTACGATGGATGTAGATACGATGGATCTTGTTACGATGGATCTTGTTACGATGGATCTTGTTACGATGGATGTAGATACGATGGATCTTGTTACGATGGATCTTGTTACGATGGATCTTGTTACGATGGATGTAGCTACGATGGATATTGTTACGATGGATCTTGTTATGATGGATGTAGCTACGATGGATCTTGTTACGGTGGATGTAGCTACGATGGATATTGTTACGATGGATCTTGTTATGATGGATGTAGCTACGATGGATCTTGTTATGATGGATGTAGCTACGATGGATCTTGTTATGATGGATGTAGCTACGATGGATCTTGTTATGATGGATGTAGCTACGATGGATCTTGTTACGATGGATGTAGCTACGATGGATCTTGTTACGATGGATCTTGTTATGATGGATGTAGCTACGATGGATCTTGTTACGATGGATCTTGTTATGATGGATGTAGCTACGATGGATCTTGTTACGATGGATCTTGTTACGATGGATCTTGTTATGATGGATGTAGTTGCGATGGATCTTGTTATGATGGATGTAGCTACGATGGATCTTGTTACGATGGATCTTGTTATGATGGATGTAGCTACGATGGATCTTGTTACGATGGATCTTGTTACGATGGATCTTGTTATGATGGATGTAGCTACGATGGATCTTGTTATGATGGATGTAGCTACGATGGATCTTGTTATGATGGTTGTAGCTATGAAATAGGGCCTCACGAGTGGCGCAGTGGTCTAAGACATTGCATCGCAGTGCTTGAGTTGTCACTACAGCCAGTCCTGGAATTGAGCCCAGGCTGTGTCACAGCTGACTGAGACTGGGAGACCAATGAGGAAGCGCACAACTGGCCCGGCGTTGTCCAAGTTAGGGGAGGGTTTGGCCGGCCAAGAATTCCTTGTCCCATCGTGCTCTAGCGACTCCTTGTGGCAGGCCAGGCACCTGCAAACTGACATCGGTCGCCAGTTGAACAGTGTTTCCTCTGACACATTGGTGCAGCTGGCTTCCGGGTTAAGTGAGCAGTGCGGCATAGCAGGGTCGTGTTTCGTCTCTCCTGAGTCCGTACGGGAGTTGCAGCAATGGGACAAGACTATTACTATCAATTGGATATCACAAAAAATGGGTTAAAAAATATATAGTAGTAAAACTATTGCAGAGATTATTGCAATTCTGTTACCAAACTTTGCAAATGCACAGATTTCCAGTAAATGTATTTTATTGTTATTTACTGTATACATTTTTCAAAGTAATTATTGTGCATAGAGTTTTTTGGTTTGTTAAACTTTGAAATCAATGGCTTTGTTTGGCATACATTTTAAAGTGAAATAAATGGGAGTCTCGGTGTAATTCCATAACTGTGGAATTCCCTGAACTGGAATGGAAATGATCACAACCCTGGTCCCTCAGTTTTCCTGGAAACAGGCTGTGAAAAAGGCTTTCTGGAAACATCAAAAAGAACAGACAGTCCAATTTCTCAATAGAGTACCGAGACCTGGTGAAATTGGGTCTTTCTATAAACTAGGGGACCAGTGAGGATTTACTACACTGGACAACTTGTTACAGCTGTTGATTAGTCATTGATAATAATTCCCTTAAGAGAGAATCAGAACGATATTCAATAAAATTCCCACGTTGATTTAAAATATTACATATTTTAGAAAGTAATAATAATTTGAACATCAATACATTGCCATGGCCTAAAAAAACATTTAAGGGAAATGAATTTGAATAGTCAATGTCAGTATGATGTATTGTTGTCTTTACCTTCTTGCCCTTTGTGCTGTTGTCTGTGCCCAAAAATGTTTTGTGCTGCTACCATGTTGTGCTGCTACCATGTTGTGCTGCTGCCATGTTGTGTTGCTACCATGTTGTTGTCATGTTGTGTTGCTAACATTCTGTGTTGTCATGTGTTGCTGCTTTGCTATGTTGTTGACTTAGGTCTCTATGTAGTGTTGTGTTGCCTCTCTTCTCGTGATGTGTGTTTAGTCCTATATTTGTATTTATTATTTGTAGTTATTTTTAATCCCAGCCCCCGTCCCCGCAGGAGGCATTTTGTCTTTTGGTAGGGCGTCATTGTTAATAAGAATTTGTTCTTAACTGGCTTGCCTAGTTAAATAAAGGTTAAATACATGTATTTTTATAAAAATGAACCCTGCTTAAAGGATGTATAGTCCTAGTCCTATGTTGTTGTATAGCTGGAGTTATGGGCTATTTACAGGATGTATAGTCCTAGTCCTATGTTGTTGTGTAGCTGGAGTTATGGGCTATTTACAGGATGTATAGTCCTAGTCCTATGTTGTTGTATAGCTGGAGTTATGGGCTATTTACAGGATGTATAGTCCTAGTCCTATGTTGTTGTATAGCTGGAGTTATGGGCTACTTACAGGATGTATAGTCCTAGTCCTATGTTGTTGTATAGCTGGAGTTATGGGCTACTTACAGGATGTATAGTCCTAGTCCTATGTTGTTGTATAGGTGGAGTTATGGGCTACTTACAGGATGTATAGTCCTAGTCCTATGTTGTTGTATAGCTGGAGTTATGGGCTACTTACAGGATGTATAGTCCTAGTCCTATGTTGTTGTATAGCTGGAGTTATGGGCTACTTACAGGATGTATAGTCCTAGTCCTATGTTGTTGTATAGCTGGAGTTATGGGCTACTTACAGGATGTATAGTCCTAGTCCTATGTTGTTGTATAGCTGGAGTTATGGGCTACTTACAGGATGTATAGTCCTAGTCCTATGTTGTTGTATAGGTGGAGTTATGGGCTATTTACAGGATGTATAGTCCTAGTCCTATGTTGTTGTATAGCTGGAGTGATGGGCTATTTACAGGATGTATAGTCCTAGTCCTATGTTGTTGTATAGCTGGAGTTATGGGCTACTTACAGGATGTATAGTCCTAGTCCTATGTTGTTGTATAGCTGGAGTGATGGGCTACTTACAGGATGTATAGTCCTAGTCCTATGTTGTTGTATAGCTGGAGTTATGGGCTACTTACAGGATGTATAGTCCTAGTCATATGTTGTTGTATAGCTGGAGTGATGGGCTATTTACAGGATGTATAGTCCTAGTCCTATGTTGTTGTATAGCTGGAGTTATGGGCTACTTACAGGATGTATAGTCCTAGTCCTATGTTGTTGTATAGCTGGAGTTATGGGCTATTTACAGGATGTATAGTCCTAGTCCTATGTTGTTGTATAGCTGGAGTGATGGGCTACTTACAGGATGTATAGTCCTAGTCCTATGTTGTTGTATAGCTGGAGTTATGGGCTACTTACAGGATGTATAGTCCTAGTCATATGTTGTTGTATAGCTGGAGTGATGGGCTATTTACAGGATGTATAGTCCTAGTCCTATGTTGTTGTATAGCTGGAGTTATGGGCTACTTACAGGATGTATAGTCCTAGTCATATGTTGTTGTATAGCTGGAGTTATGGGCTACTTACAGGATGTATAGTCCTAGTCCTATGTTGTTGTATAGCTGGAGTTATGGGCTACTTACAGGATGTATAGTCCTAGTCCTATGTTGTTGTATAGCTGGAGTTATGGGCTACTTACAGGATGTATAGTCCTAGTCCTATGTTGTTGTATAGCTGGAGTTATGGGCTACTTACAGGATGTATAGTCCTAGTCATATGTTGTTGTATAGCTGGAGTTATGGGCTACTTACAGGATGTATAGTCCTAGTCCTATGTTGTTGTATAGCTGGAGTTATGGGCTACTTACAGGATGTATAGTCCTAGTCCTATGTTGTTGTATAGGTGGAGTTATGGGCTACTTACAGGATGTATAGTCCTAGTCCTATGTTGTTGTATAGCTGGAGTTATGGGCTACTTACAGGATGTATAGTCCTAGTCCTATGTTGTTGTATAGCTGGAGTTATGGGCTATTTACAGGATGTATAGTCCTAGTCCTATGTTGTTGTATAGCTGGAGTTATGGGCTACTTACAGGATGTATAGTCCTAGTCCTATGTTGTTGTATAGCTGGAGTTATGGGCTACTTACAGGATGTATAGTCCTAGTCCTATGTTGTTGTATAGCTGGAGTTATGGGCTACTTACAGGATGTATAGTCCTAGTCCTATGTTGTTGTATAGCTGGAGTGATGGGCTACTTACAGGATGTATAGTCCTAGTCCTGTGTTGTTGTATAGGTGGATTAATGGGCTACTTACAGGATGTATAGTCCTAGTCCTGTGTTGTTGTATAGCTGGAGTTATGGGCTACTTACAGGATGTATAGTCCTAGTCCTATGTTGTTGTATAGCTGGAGTTATGGGCTACTTACAGGATGTATAGTCCTAGTCCTATGTTGTTGTATAGCTGGAGTTATGGGCTACTTACAGGATGTATAGTCCTAGTCCTATGTTGTTGTATAGCTGGAGTTATGGGCTACTTACAGGATGTATAGTCCTAGTCCTATGTTGTTGTATAGCTGGAGTTATGGGCTACTTACAGGATGTATAGTCCTAGTCCTATGTTGTTGTATAGCTGGAGTTATGGGCTACTTACAGGATGTATAGTCCTAGTCATATGTTGTTGTATAGCTGGAGTTATGGGCCAATTTGCATATGTTCACATTCCATCATGTGGAACCGCATGACATTTATTTAGATTTTTTTCAAACCATTTTGATTTTTTTTTATCACAATGTCACACATTGGCTCCATTATTTATAGAAAGACCCAATTGGGACAGAAGCCTAAACACACAGCTACACATTAGACACGGGGTTATCATTAACCAACTGCTTTGGGTGATGAGAAGTCATAATGGATTAGCACCTGAAGCACTTCCTCTCTATCCATTTATCAATGTGGTTCCTCTCCCTCCACCAAGCTCTTTCCACCTCCTTCTGCCCTGTATCTCTCTTCCTTTGTCTCTCTCTACCTCCATCCAGGTTCTAACACTCCACAGAGCAGTCTTGTATAGCAGGCATTGATCCATGTGTTATCCCCTTACCGCTGGCACAGCATGGGTTTACTTCCTCAGTCATCTCCGGCCAATCCCTTGTATAATCACCCTCACACACACACACGCACACACACCTTGTACTAAGACCATGTCTTAAAGCTCCAATGTGGATCGAGCATCTGTCTGCTGATCATTCAGCGGGCTGTGCTTTCGGGACCACCCAGTGTAGATGTCCGACTGCCAAGATTTTCACGCAATGTAGAATCGGTGCGCACTCTGTTCAGAGGTGCTAAGTACTCTCGGCCAGCTAACGCTGTTGGTGTGTCTGAGCCCTTAGCGATAACCATGTCTAACACCCAACACATATAAACACACAGACATGTTCGCAAACACACACACACAGCATGGACAAATGCACACACACGCACGCACGCACGCACGCACACACACACACACACACACACACACACACACACACACACACACACACACACACACACACACACACACACCCACACCCTGACCCATTAGACCAACCCCAACCCCAGGCCCAATTCCATCAATCCAGCAACCTCTAACACACACAATTGGATTCCTTCTGTCCTTGGCTTCTGATACAGGCCACTGCACCCCCTTCATCCCTCCCTCTCTCCCTCTCTCCCTGACCTGCAGAACCCTTTTGATTCCATCTAAAAGGGTTCTAAAAGGGTTCATCCGTGTCCCTATCTAACACTCTGGCGTTCTAAACTGGGTCGCCGTATTAAGGTTTGTCCTGATGGTCTGATAGGATTCTGACAGGCTGTACTGCATGTCCCTTTCTGCTCATTTTATCCAAATCAACAAGTAAAGCAATGATGATCAACTTAGTGGCATCCATTTAATCATTCACCTGCCAGTCTGTTTTTCATCAATGCACAAAAAAAGACATTAATTAATAGACATTAGTTCATTGATTAAACTAAGACAAGATCAGCTTCTCCTCTGCATGTCCCTGTAGCACTTTCTGGTGGTACAGAGAGATGCGTTTGTGTGAGTACTGCAGTACAGCTCTCTCCTGCTACTCTCTGCTGCTCTCCTCTCAGTGCTGGGTCTCTAGTTACTGCTCAGTCTCAGTATCAAATTACAAACTCGGCAAACACTGCTTTTACTCTCTCCATCTCCCTCTCTCTCCCCCTCGCCCTCTCCATCTCCCTCTCGCCATCTCCCTCTCTCTCCCCCTCCCCCTCTCCATCTCCCTCTCTCCCCCCCTCCCCCTCTCCATCTCCCCCTCTCCATCTACCTCTCTCTCCCCCTCTCCATTTACCTCTCTCCCCCTATCTCTCTCTCCCCCTCTCTAGCTCCCTCTCTCTCCCCCTCTCCCTCTCTCTCCCCTCCCCCTCTCCATCTCTCCCCCTCTCCATCTCCCTCCCCCTCTCCATCTCTCCCTCTCTCTCCCCCTCTCCATCTCCATTTCTCTCCCCCTCTCGCTCCATCTCCCTCCCCTCTCCATCTCCCTCTCTCTCCCCCTTTCCATCTCCTTCTCTCTCCCCCTCTCCATCTCCCTCCCCCTATCTCTACCCCTCTCCATCTCCCTCTCCGAGACATTGACTGACACATGCACTGACCATCGCAAACCTCTCATACACAGAATCCAGTCTATCTCTTTCTCGCTCTCTCTCTCTCTCTCTCTCTCTCTCTCTCTCTCTCTAGACACTGACACAAACACAAATACACACACACAGTGACAGACTTTAATGCTCAAACACAAGCAGACACATCACACACAGAGAGAGTGGTGTAAAGTACATAAGTAAAAATTATTTAAAGTACTACTTAAGTAGTTTTTTGGAGTATCTGTACTTTACTATTTACATTTTTGACAACGTTTACTAAAGAAAATAATGTACTTTTTACTCCATAAATTTTCCCTGTCACCCAAAAGGAATCGTTACATTTTTTTAGCAGGACAGGAAAAGGGTCCAATTCACACACTTCTCAAGAGAACATCCCTGGTCATCTACTGCCTCTGATCTGGAGGACTCACTAAAACACATGCCTTGTTTGTAAATTATGTCTGAATGTTGGAGTGTGCCCCTGGCTGTCTTAAAACCGCCTTGTTTGCATAATGTTCAGAATGGGAAATTATTTATACTTTTACTTTTGATACTTAAGTATATTTTTGCAATTACATTTACTTTTGAAACTTAAGTATATTTAAAACCAAATACTTTTAGACTTTTACTCAAGTAGTATTTTACTGGGTGACTTTCACTTTTACTCGAGTCATTTTCTATTAAGGTACCTTTACTTTTACTCAAGTATGACAATTGGGTACTTTTCCCACCCAGTGTACACAGATCGCCTTTTCTATGTTGCTCATTCTCTCTCACACATACGCACAGATGAACACATGCATGTACGTGCAAACGCACATACATGTACACTCCAAGTCCCAAGGGAAGTGCTCAATTGGAATGAGACATATAATTAATCTATCACAAAGAAACAAACTGTTCATTTTCTGTTTCTAAATCGACTGTCACAGAGGACGAGGAATTTTCCCTTGTTGAGAGAAATTGCTGTCTGCTCGCTTGGCAAATTCCATTTCAGATGACACACAGCCAGAAAGACAGACTCACTCAAAACAAGCACACACACACACGCACACATACTTAACGAAAGATAACAAATGTCCTAAAGAAACACATGACTGAGCACACAAGCACACACACCTCCTATACTTAAAGCCCCAGTTCTTCCTCCTCATCCTTTGCCATCTGTGCCAAGGCAAGCCGTGCCACCATCTGTGAGTGGCTGGCACGATCTGGCCTGACAATCATCAACCACACAGGTCAATACACAAGTACTGGAATAGACTGACTGACTGTGTGAGCCCTCTGCATGATGGGCCCCTCTCTATGAGAGCCCCTGTGATCTATAGACTACAGCAGGATGGTACACTAACCCCATCACATTTCACTTCACAGCCACAAAGATACACAGGGACGTGGTTGCCAACATTGGACTTGGTTGAGGACATTCGGCTTGATTCAAAACATTCGGCTGGTTGAGGATGCTGGTTGGTTGGCTAAGAACAAATGAAAGATATGTGCTCATTATCGTAGGGCAGACAATCCCACCACAGCCTATAAATAGGCTGCTGACTGGTGTAGGTCTGTGGACTGGGGTTTTAGCACTGTGTGGGGATAGAGGAAATGAACAGAACGAGGCCACATGTGGCGGGAGAGGCAACACAGAAACAGCTCTTTAAACACAGCAGCAGAGGAGGCACAGAGAGACAAGCAGCACAGCACCAGCAGAGCCACGGGTCCCTGATCCTATAGGACGGTTTACACCTCCACTCTCTTGCTTTGTTCCAAGCGACGAACACACACTTGCAGAATCCCTGTATTCAACCAGGGGCAAAGTGTCCGCGCTGCAATGTGTTATGTGCAAAACACATTGTGACAGTGTGTTATGTCAAAGTCTCACTCTCAGCTCTCACTTATAGAAACACACACTCTAAAGCACGCAGACACACACACACACACACACACACACACACACACACACACACGTTTATTACGCTTGACTAGAGCAGTGTCCTCTCTGACAGTGTCAGGGCACGAGAGCACTATAATTGCCACTCTGTGAACTAGGCAGGCTGGGCTGTGGGCCCATCAGAATTCCCCTGTCGCTGGAAAACTAGGTAGAGGGCTGGGTAGAGGTAGAGGTACAGACCTCTCTACCCTCTAACACTCAGCTCCCTCCCTCACTGCTTATCATCCTCTGACTCCTGGCTCGCCACACGGAAACTCAACCACAGGGTCAAGAGGGACCAAGGTCAGCGACCTCACTTCCTACTTCCTGTTATGGTCAGTTAAGGCGTTCTATTATTACGTTTTTTTTTTAGCTCATTGTAGTTGTGAAGGATTTACCTCTCAATTATGATTGGCTTTCAGTATGTCTCAGACTACTACAGTATGTTTGTAGTATAGCAGAGTTCAAGAATATATCTGGCCCACATTGCTGACTGCTGAGGTAATTTTCCTTTGTTTTGGTGGTTAGCGCTAATAACACTCGACTAGCCAATGTGTGCTGTACCGTGACTAACCACAATTTAAAAGCTGATGCTGAGCTCACTTCCTGTTGCGGAGTGACAGGGTGAAATTCAATACTCCCATTCTCTCCCCTCTATCTTCTCCCCCTTCCCCTATCCTTCCCCCCTTCCCCCTATCCTTCTCCCCCTTCCCCTATCCTTCTCCCCCTTCCCACTATCCTTTCCCCAATCCTTCTCCCCCTTCCCCCTATCCTTCTCCCCCTTCCCCCTATCCTTCTCCCCCTTCCCCCTATCCTTTCCCATATCCTTCTCCCCCTTCCCCCTATCCTTCTCCCCCTTCCCCCTATCCTTCTCCCCCTTCCCCCTATCCTTTCCCCTATCCTTCTCCCCCTTCCCCCTATCCTTTCCCATATCCTTCTCCCCCTTCCCCCTATCCTTCTCCCCTTCCCCCTATCCTTCTCCCCCTTCCCCCTATCCTTTCCCCGATCCATCTCCACCTTCCCCCTATCCTTCTCCCCCTTCACCCTATCCTTCTCCCCTTCCCCCTATCCTTCCCCCCTTCCCCTATCCTTCTCCCCCTTCCCCCTATCCTTTCCCCTATCCTTCTCCCCCTTCCCCCTATCCTTTCCCCTATCCTTCTCCCCCTTCCCCCTATCCTTTCCCATATCCTTCTCCCCCTTCCCCCTATCATTCTCCCCTTCCCCCTATCCTTCTCCCCCTTCCCCCTATCCTTTCCCCGATCCATCTCCACCTTCCCCCTATCCTTCTCCCCCTTCACCCTATCCTTCTCCCCTTCCCCCTATCCTTCCCCCCTTCCCCTATCCTTCTCCCCCTTCCCCCTATCCTTTCCCCTATCCTTCTCCCCCTTCCCCCTATCCTTTCCCCTATCCTTCTCCCCCTTCCCCCTATCCTTCTCCCCCTTCCCCCTGTCCTTTCCCCTGTCCTTCTCCCCCTTTCCCCTATCCTTCCCCCTTCCCCCTATCCTTTCCCCTATCCTTATCCCCCTTTCCCCTATCCTTCCCCCCTTCCCCCTATCCTTTCCCCTATCCTTCTCCCCTCTGCCTGAAGGAAGTGCAGAGCTGGTTTGTTCAGTGTACTAGTAACAACAAAAACCCCTGGGGAGGAGTAGAGAGGAAGTAACGAGGGAGATACGAATGCAGTGGTGTGGACGTGTAGACATTGTCCACTGCTGGCCCAATCAAACAGATCAGATAATACAGGAGGAATCACTGTGGTTTTTACCTGTTATTCTCTCATTTCTACCACTTAAATTAAGGGGGAAATAATAAAAACCCTGGAACAGAAAGTGTTTAATTTTCCGTTCCCTAAATCTGGTTAGTGGGATTAGACTGAAGATGGAGTTTTAGGGTTTCAGGCCTCCTCCATTGGCATTTTACTGGGGGATTGGATACTTAAGGTGCCAGTTTGGGTGAGGGGTGAGAGAAAAATCTTTAACTAAGCAAGTCAGTAAATAACACATTCTTATTTACAATGATGGCCTAGGAACGGTGGGTTAACTGCCTTGTTCAGGGGCAGAACGACAGATTTTTACCTTGTCAGCTCGGGGATTCAATCTTGCAACCTTACAGTTAAATAGTCCAACGCTATAACCACCTGCCTCTCATTGCACTCCACAAGGACACAGCCTGTTACGCGGATGCAGTCAGTCAAGGTAAGTTGCTAGCTAGCATTAAACTTATCTTATAAAAAACAATCAATCAATCATAATCACTAGTTAACTACACATGGTTGATGATATTACTAGTTTATCTAGCGTGTCCTGCGTTGCATATAATTGATGCGGTGCGTATTCGCGAAAAAGGACTGTCCATGCTCCAATGTGTACCTAACCATGAACATCAATGCCTTTCTTAAAATCAATACACAGAAGTATACATTTTTAAACCTGCATATTTAGCTAAAAGAAATCCAGGTTAGCAGGCAATATTAACCAGGTGAAATTGTGTCACTTCTCTTGCGTTCATTGCACG
Organism: Oncorhynchus mykiss; assembly: GCF_057628025.1. NCBI lineage: Eukaryota > Metazoa > Chordata > Actinopteri > Salmoniformes > Salmonidae > Oncorhynchus > Oncorhynchus mykiss. The sequence goes on from NC_143033.1 coordinate 73,846,433, forward strand.
CATATATGCAACAGTTTGGGACGCCTAACTTACCAGAATTTTACGTAATTATGACATAACATTGAAGGTTGTGTAATGTAACGGGGAATATTTACACTTATGGATGCCACAAGATAAAATACAGAACAGTATTTCACTGAAAGAATAAACGTCTTGATTCCGAGATGATCATTTCCGGATTCAACCATATTAATGACCAAAGGCTCGTATTTCTGTGTGTTATTATGTTATAATTAAGTCTATGATTTGATAGAGCAGTCTGACTGAGCGGTGGTAGGCAGCAGCAGGCTCATAAGCATTCATTCAAACAGCACTTTCCTGCGTTTGCCAGCAGCTCTTCAATGCTTCAAGCATTGCGCTGTTTATGACTTCAAGCCCATCAACTCCCGAGATTAGGCTGGTGTAACTGATGTGAAATGGCTAGCTAGTTAGCGGGGTGCGCGCTAATAGCGTTTCAAACGTCACTCGCTCTGAGACTTGGAGTAGGTACTCCCCTTGCTCCGCATGGGTAACGTTGCTTTGAGGGTGGCTGTTGTCGATGTGTTCCTGGTTCGAGCCCAGGTAGGGGCGAGGAGAGGGACGGAAGCTATACTGTTACTGGCAATACTAAAGTGCATATAAGAACATCCAATAGTCAAAGGTATATGAAATACAAATGCTATAGAGAGAAATAGTCCTATAATTCCTATAATAACTACAATCTAAAACTTCTTACCTGGGAATATTGAAGACCTATGTTAAAAGGAACCACCAGCTTTCATATGTTCTCATGTTCTGACCAAGGAACTGTAACGTTAGCTTTCTTACATAGCACATATTTCACTTTTACTTTCTTCTCCAACACTTTGTTTTTGCATTATTTAAACCAAATAGAACATGTTTCCTTATTTATTTGAGACTAAATTGATTTTATTTATGTATTATATTAAGTTAAAATAAGTGTTCATTCAGTATTGTTGTAATTGTCATTATTACAAATACATTTGTAAAAAATCGGCTGATTAATCGGTATCGGCCTTTTTTTCGTCCTCCAATAATCGGTATCGGTATTGAAAAATCATAATCGGTCGACCTCTAATAGATATTTCATGTTTTAAAATGACAATGAAAAGACATTTGGTTTCAACATATCGACCACCATATCCTTTTTGTGACATATTTTTTATTCTCTCTATTTTCCATGTCTTTCCTTCAGTCAAAACTCAGATCAAAAAGAAGAGCTAGACATCCAATCAAAGGAAGTCACTTCAGTCAGAGAGGGGAAGTGAGATCTGAAAGGCCACCAAACGACATGTCAGATGACAAGAGACTGTCGGAGTGGCTGTTGCTGCAGCGATACCGCCACATTCATTCATCACACCAGCGCCATAGTGACCCAAAGGACCCTGGGAAATATTGAGAGGATAATGTCAGTATACTATTCATCGTTACTTCTCCATTTCAAATGGCCCGAGTGCAGCAATTAACCCTCAGATCGGTAGATCACCCTTTGAACAACTCTAAAACCCCATACCGCTTCACTTCTCATATCAAACAGCCACGTTTTTATTCAAATTGAGAACCTCATTTCAGAGACGTTAACAGACATTTTGATCAGACTTTTTCCAGAATCCAATGTTATCCTCGCTGCTCTTCTGATGTCAGAGGACTCTACCACTGCCTCTGTCTCTCAGCATCATCACTGTTGCTTTGTAAGGCACATTCAAATGAGGCGTCTACCCACACACCCCAGTGTCCAAACAAATCAGTTCAAAAAGCTCTTCTTTATCTGGGCCCCAATTTCACACACGGCTGATTGAGGTTCCTGTTCACTTAGCACAAGTCATTATCCCCAAGCGAAAAAGATAAAGGAAAGATATGTAATAACAATTCAGGAGAGCCCCCCCCCCCCCCCCATGAAACAAGAGCATGGTTCTACTAGTCACTCTTCTCTCAGTACTGTTACAAGAGTTCTGCTCTGAAGCCCTGGCCAGGTGCCACAGTAAATAGTTTAGGACCAAACAGGGATCTTTAGCGTGACGCTTCACTGCCCATATGGGACAGACAAAGAGACCAAATGCTCCTGAGTGTTTGAGCGGCTAAGATTAGTTTATTTGTGAGGCACTCAAATATTCGAGAAACCCTCACATTGGATATTATGAGGCATCTGTCTTCAAAGGATTTGGCAAGAAAAGAGCTGCTTGAGAAAATGCCAGTACGAGAAATCTGTTCACTGTTCAAACGGTGCTTTCAACTGGGATAGGAGGATGGGCATTTGCTAGTATTTGTGCTCATGATCCACAAAATGGACCCAAGCATTACGGACTTTGAACAAAGAGTACACGCTATTTACTTTTCATTTATCGTAACATTTTACCTCCAAAAATCAAACTTGATGTCCAAGAGCTTTCGGTCTCCTGATGTTAGTGTTGATGGTTTGAACTTGGGATGAGAGGAGGATTGGGATTAGGTCTGCCTGTGCACATGCATGACTTGTGCAATATGTGCGACCTTCCCATGTCAATGCTTCATTTTGGATCCAAATAAAGTGTTTGAAATGTGTGCGTTTCACAGATGGCTGCTTTGAGATCAACAGCCAAGAGAGTCGCAGAAGACTGAGCATGCTTATCCATCTGCCATGATCCAAATCCATCGTCATCTACCTCCCTACTCCTCTTCCTCATCCTTTGCCTCCCCTTCAACTCATAGTCCTCTGTCCAGAGTGAGACTACGACAACTTAATCTCCATGATGTCTCTGGGTGGTCTATCATAGTGATTGAGATGAGGAGACATTAACTGTGTTCTTTAATATTCATAATCATTAAGAGCATCTTGACTGGCTGCAACACCGCTTGGTATGGCATCTGCTTGGCATCCAACCGCAAGGCGCTACATAGGGTAATGCGTACGGCCCAGTACATCACTGGGGCTGAGCTCCCTACCATCCAGGACCTCTATACCAGGCGGTGTCAGAGGAAGGCTCTAGAAATTGTTAAAGACTCCAGCCACCCAAGTCATAGACTGCTCTCTCTGCTACCGCACGCCAAGCGGTACCGATGGGATCCATCAGCATGTAATCAGTGTTATTTAAGAAGGATCTGACTGAGTTTGGTGCTTCTCTGATCCTGGTGTGGCTGAAGAAAATCCCAGAATTCAACGTTGGGGGATAGAATTCTGTGTTTGCCCAGGGCAGCATTGGCGGGAAAGGGATCAATCAGGGGCTCGTGGGAATTTCTGGCACTGCCGAACTATCAGATAAAGACTATGAGACATCTGGGTAAACTTCTAAGGGCTTTATGTATTTAATGACTGGAGGGGGGTGGGGTTTCATCCAAAGCCAAGGAGTGGTTATTGGGTAAAGCTCTAGAACGGAATTTCCCCCACCACACCACCAGAACAGGGGGAATGGTTTGACAGACGCACCTCAGAGTCTATGCTCGATTGAGAATGAGATTCCTTTCTACATGTATTACCGAGAATCATCTCTTTCCTTGAATGCGACTGGAGCTGGATTTAGATATGACCTAGATTTAAAGGAGTAAGTAAGACTGCTGCACTCAAATCAGAGTTCCTCAGATACCGCCGATCCAAAACATTCTTTAAAACATCATTGTAGACCGTCGCCATCTATTTCAAAAATATCCCCTCTCTATCTCTATAACAGACACATATCTCTGTCTATCAAAGAGAGAGATAGAGAGAGAGAGAGAGGGAGAGAGAGAGACAGAGAGAGAGAGAGAGAGAGAGGGAGTCACATAGAGAACTAATATCACTCTCACACTCTCTGAGTGCTTGACTAATGTATTATAGAGCCATGTGACCAGGACTGGTACAGGATAGCAATCTGAATTACTGTTAGCCAGACTTTTAGCCAACCAGAAGTAGGACACACTGGGTTAATAAAGTGGAAAGGGGTTTAATAAATGACAGGAACGAGCTGATGTCCTGCCCCTCAGTGACATGACTGGGGACTGGGGTGAGGAGTTGGTGAAGAGAGGGAGGGGAGAGGTGTGGTGGCATGCAGTTGGGCTATATGGTAGGTCCCAACAGCTAGCTCTGTGACCACAAAGCCCCGTGGTGAAGGTTCTGTGTACAACATCTGTTATTATTTTATTCCGTCATGTTTTTGCTCTGCTTTGTCATGCTGACAATGTTCATTCTTTCTAGTAACCGCTCTGAATAAGACTGACCTTTTATTTGCTCCAGGGGTCAAAAACCCCTCAGAGCGTGCAATAGAGGGAGGGAGAGGGGAGAGATAAAGAAACTAATTTTGGTCACAACAGTGCTGGGGGAAGATCCTTCCTATCCCTCTCTTGGTCTGTGCTGGCAGGCAGACGGGCGTCTTCCCAACAGTCAGCTAAAGTGAGGCAGGCAGGGCAGGAGCCTGCAGCTGTCCACAGCCCTGCTTAAAAAAGAAACAGACTGGAACAGACCCCGTCAACCTGTCCCCGTCCTCTCCAACCACTTTAGAAGCCCTCCCTTCCCTCCACCCATGGGACAGTCACTCACCACTCCAAGGGGGTGACAGCCTTGCACGATTTGGCTGGTTCAACAATATACACACGGATGGGTTCTGCTGTAATTGCTCATTTGCCTCTATACCCCACTCCCCCCTTTTGTCCGCTCAGACCCCTCAGCTCATGTTTCAGGCTGATGAAATGTGTGTATGTGGGGAACTGAAGCTCCAGCAGCACTACACAAGAACTACACTAGCACCACAACACACTACACATGAACTACACTAGCACCACAACACACTACACAAGAACTACACTAGCACCACAACACACTACACATGAACTACACTAGCACCACAACACACTACACAAGAACTACACTAGCACCACAACACACTACACATGAACTACACTAGCACCACAACACACTACACATGAACTACACTAGCACCACAACACACTACACATGAACTACACTAGCACCACAACACAATACACATGAACTACACTAGCACCACAACACACTACACAAGAACTACACTAGCACCACAACACACTACACATGAACTACACTAGCACCACAACACACTACACATGAACTACACTAGCACCACAACACACTACACATGAACTACACTAGCACCACAACACACTACACATTAACTACACTAGCACCACAACACAATACACATGAACTACACTAGCACCACAACACACTACACAAGAACTACACTAGCACCACAACACACTACACATGAACTAGACTAGCACCACAACACACTACACATGAACTACACTAGCACCACAACACACTACACATGAACTACACTAGCACCACAACACAATACACATGAACTACACTAGCACCACAACACACTACACAAGAACTACACTAGCACCACAACACACTACACATGAACTACACTAGCACCACAACACACTACACATGAACTACACTAGCACCACAACACACTACACATTAACTACACTAGCACCACAACACACTACAGGATAGAGCTGGGACAATAAACCAAAAATGATTGACCATACCGATCATTTATCCTGATATCGTTCATTATGATACGTAGCCTGTACTAGAGAAACGTGAAGTTTGACATGAAGTAAGTGTGTTAATGTGGGTGATTGTTAATGGGACAGTTGATGGCTACAACCATCAGACTCGTAGTACGTTAGTAGTTTAAAGGAAACGTTTAAAAAACTTGTTGCACATTAATGTTATAAACTATCCTTCTATTTATCATCATCGCATCAATTCAGGCAATTTATCACAATGTGGATTTTTTTGGTCCATATCGCCAAGCTCTACTACAGGAGAGCTGACCCAGATTCCCATCATGCCACCCTCTATCTGTGTGTTCCCCATGTTGTGACTGACGACGAAGTTCAATGTGTTGCGACGTTCCTCTCTGATTCTATGAATAAACATGCCTTCTTGGCTGCATTCGCAGCAGAGTCTATCTAAAAGAACCGCTGACCCTAACTGTTCTGTGATAGCGGTTCCAGAACACTAGCCCTTTGGATAGACTATTTTACACCCAGGGATACGAGTAGGCCTTCAGGAGACATACAGGAATAAAAGCGGACGTCAGTGTGCTCTAGGACCAACACATCCATATTGGAATGAGAACAGGAAACGACAGTGATGCTCTGATGCGCTGCTAAAAGAGGACACGGTTATCTAATTGGGTTATCACAGGCAAGCCTGACAGAGTCACACACTTAGAACCTATGGTGAGTTGTCTGTCATCTGGCATTTCACGCCTGGCATTCAAAGTGTTGACCCTAAATCCAGTGGTGAACTTTCCTCAACGGGAATCACATAAGCCACACGGACAATTAACTCTAATCTGACTGGGGCGAGGCAGTCTCTACATTATAGATGCATTGCTCTAGCGAAGGAATGAGTCTCCTTTACTGGTTCTATTTGTCCAGCATCTTTGATGGTACATCCTGGTCCTTCCGATAGCAACAGTTGGAGAGAGATCAAAGTTGCCACACAGCTGAGCTGACTTACAGAAGAAAACCTCTAAACATGTTTATCACTATGTGCACCACAAGAAATACTGCAACAACTCCTTATAAGTATAACAATACAACACCATATGAACAGGACAGTACATTCGGAGAATAAGCTTTAGAGGATTTAAGACCTAGAGCATGTTGACAACATGATCCGCTCTGCATTCTTGCCATATTTCTGTTATGAAGTTTGAACTCATGAACGTCAGTAGATGGCTCCAGTTCTTTTGGAGGGAAGTTCGGAGTGGAGGGATTTAGGCCTCAGCCTCGTATTATACTATTCCATGGAATGTCCTGGAAGAAGAGCCTTGCGTTTCATCAATGGGGCAAAACACCCTGGGGTGAAGAGAAGCAACAGTCAGGGACTTGTTCATCTTCTCAAGGATTCCCCTACACCTCAGAGAAGCACACCAAACCAGAGAGCAGGCAGTGTTGAGATTTGTTCACCCACACATCCACGGGGAATTCAATAACAGGGGAAATAGATAGCTTCATGGATTTATACCAGTTGCTAAGCAAAACTGTCTTGTAATGACAGAATGCCACTCTCTCTCCAAAAACTCCCACCTCCACAGAGCTTCTCCACAGAGCTTCTCCACAAGCCCCACCCCCAGTCTGTCTGTCTCTGTCATGCTACACCATCTGACTGAAGACACCCTGGAGTAGGAGACATGAGACTTCGGGGAAATAGTGACTAAAAGCAGACATGTTCTCCGTAATATGTAGGCCTATCATTTATGTTTGAATTCCCCTGGAGGAGCCAAGACTTTGTGTCTAGGCCTCATCTTGACGTTCAACAAACAATTATTGAGTACGATGTAAACAGCATTGCCAGTTTTGATTTGACATAGTACTATATTTACAAGTCTATTGGAACAGTAGCGTAGTTCGACGAAAGAGGCATGTTGTACTATCCAGGGAGGGAACGTCATAACTGTTAAAGGTTGTCATCTGCTATGAGCGCAGCTAAAGCATGCATCTAATTTCACCTTTGGTGACCTAAACTTGCAGCGACGGCAGACGCGGCAGCAGCTTCCCACACCATCAGCGCAGAAGGCCATCGCGCAAACTTCAGAGCGTTGGATCAGTTAGTCCTACCTTCTTTGTAACATTGTAACTGTCTCGGGGACTTGCAGCCTAACCGCGAGTGACAGACCACATCACAATATTTCCCTCAGCAAAATGTTTACCCGGCACTAGACCATCAGTTTGTTACACAGTAACAACTCAGCATCCTTTATTATCATTATTATTATTATTATTATTATTATTATTATTACAGCTTTGTCACTAACAAACAGTTAATCTAACCCTGGGTCCATCACAATAGAATGAATCACAATGAGGGCTAGCCACTGGCTACCTGAAGGCTTCATGTGGTTTTGCCTGGGCTGTGAGATGATTCCCCTCATTAACGCAACCTTTAAAAGCTTCCTATGATTGACGTGACATGATCATGTGGGCTTTATGAAAACAAACCAACCTTCATAATGCCGCAAGGTGTGTTCACGCCTCCATGACTCCTTTCGGCTGAATTGTCACGGCTGCTGCTGCCAGTCCAAGGACTCCCGTGGTCCATGTACCTTCCGTTGGTGTAAACTCCCTCTGCCCCATAGACCGGGTGCCCGTGGGCAAAGGCAGCCGCCGAAATGTCCAGGTATGCCCGGGTGCCAGTCGGAGGCAGCACGGTGGCGTCATTGTTGTTCAACCCCGCTATTTGTGTCGCGTCCTGTGCCGGAGAGGCTGCAATGATAGGATTTAGCAAATGTCCCGACACAGACTCGGAAGCGTGTACCCCTGCCATCATCCACGGACGTTAGAGAAACACATTCAAAATAGTGCATTGACCCATTGTTTCAAAACATGAGTCCACGGCTGTGTAGACCACATAAGATCATCAGTCCACAGACGAAGCGCAGTCCACTGAATCTAGGATAGACTGATTGAACCGTCAGCGTCTGGCTGAACAAACTCTTGTCGCTCGAAAATGAACAGATGGTGCTCCGTATGTGATCTGGTGTAATTAGCTAACTGCATGGATTCATAAGGAGTCCCCCCAGAAACAGTTCCGGCTAATAAAAAGGCGTTAATTTGCGTTTACACGCGCTTTCGTTTTTCCCCAAGCTTCTTGTTTGCGCCGAGGCTGCATGCAGAAGACCGTCCTACCGTTCTATTCGCCTGGTCCCTACTCTCCTATCCGCTCTTATAGATGATACATCAGAAGCTTCCCCACGTGCATCCGCGGGATGCAGCTATATACAATGCGCTGTTATGTGAGTTGCTCGCTTGTCCCCTCCCTACAAGATCCATGTCCTTGTGCGCTCATTCACACACACACACACACACACACACACACACACACACACACACACACACACACACACACACACACACACACGCACACGCACACGCACGCGTACACGCACACTTAAATTATTCATGTTCCTCACACTGAAATGATTCATGTTCATTCATACCACAACTTGTAGCCTAAGCCATTTCCAGGCTAAAACACATTAACGTATTAATAGCAGAGGAGGCTGGTGGGAGGATCCATAGGAGGACAGGCTCATTGTAATGGCTGGAATGTTTGATTTGTTTGTATACCATTCCCTTTATTCCATTCCAGGCATTACATTGAGCACATCCTCCTATAGCTCCTCCCACCAGCCTCCTCTGAGTATCAGGGGAATTTGAGTGTATTTGCATGAAATATGTCTTATCATTAGGCTATTGCCTAAGGCTTTTATTTGTTATATTTGTTATCACAGACAAACCTTCAATCAGGGAGACTGGTTATTCCAGAGTGGTGCAGCAGTCTAGGGCACTGCATCTCAGTGCTATAGGCATCACTACAGACATCCTGGTTCAAATCCAGGCTGTATCACAATTGGCTGTGATTGGGAGTCCCATAGGGCGGCGTACAATTGGCCCAGCGTCGTCCGTGTTTGGCCGGGGTAGGCCGTCATTGTAAATAAGAATTTGTTCGTAACTGACTTGCCTAGTTAAATAATTAATTCAGAAAGCCACCTAAGTTGCATTAAGTACAAATTGCCCTTTCTGGTGGCAAGGGCAAAAATCTCGATTGATGCTGATGATCCTCATATTATATATCCCTATGGGCGTTCTCAACTTAATCTCAGAACCCAGAACCAAATATTACATGCAGTCTCTTAACGAGGCTACAATTATTTTCAGGCCAGGCTTCAGTCCCAATCAGAGAGGGAGTGGCATATCATCAGCATTACCCCCAACACTAATCCACATAGAATGTCACATGGCTTTCACTCACATAAACACCACACCAGGCACCTCCACATTATTGATTGGTGAGAATGAAAAGCACAGGACTCAGAACAGACCTATCCTTGCTGTATATATTCATACTGTAGAACAAGTGGTACACAACCAATCCCTGTGCCACAGTTCAGAATTCAAGTGCTGCAGATAGAAACCCACAATATCTGTAATGATTCTGTAATCAATTCTGACCACAAATGAGCTAAATCACTTTCACTATCGTCATTTGACAAATCTGGGAAACAAGGGGGACAATTATCTCTGTCCAAATCGCTGATGAATTCCACAAAACATCTTTATCGATCTACTTCAACCCCATCACACGACTTCACAGAAACTCATCATTCGGTTAAAGTGTTTCACCCCTAATGATGCAGGACAAACCCACTAACAGGGTTTCATCCCAAATGGTACCCTATTCCCTATAAAGTGCACTACTTTTGACCACAACTCATATAGGGCTCTGGTCAAAAGTAGTGCATTATGTAGGGAATAGGTTTCCATTTGGGAAAAAAACGGGATCTTCGCCATCAGGGGAGGGAGGCAATCAAACAAGCTAAGGGTCAGTATAGAGACAAAGTAGAGTTGCAATTCAACGGCTCAGATACGAGAGGTATGTGGCAGGGTCTACAGTCAATCACGGACTACAAAAGAAAACCAGCCCCGTCGCGGACCCCGATGTCTTGCTCCCAGACAAACTAAACAACTTATTTTGTCACGCCCTGACCATAGAGAGCCCTTGGGGTTCTCTATGGTGCAGTAGGTCAGAGCTTGACTAGGGGGTGTTCTAGTCTAATATTTCTATGTTGGTGTGAGTATGGTTCCCAATTGGAGGCAGCTGATTATCGTTGCAAACTCGTCATTAAGCTCGAGACCCTGGGTCATGACCCCGCCCTGTGCAACTGGGTCCTGGACTCTCTGATGGAACACCCCCAGGTGGTGAGTGTAGGAAACAACATCTACCACATCTACTGATCCTCAGCACTGGGGCCACACAAGGGTGCATTCTTAGCCCTCTCCTGTACTCCCTGTTCACCCATGACTGCATGCCCATGCATGCCTCCAACTCAATCATCGACACCACAGTGGTAGGCTTGATTACCAACAACGACGAGACGGCCTGCAGGGAGGAGGTGACGGCCCTCGGAGTGTGGCGTCAGGTAAATAACCTCACACTCAACGTCAACAAAACAAAGGAGATGATCGTGGACTTCAGGAAACAGCAGAGGGAGCACCCCCTATCCACATCAACGGGACAGTAGTGGAGAAGGTGGAAAGTTTTAAGTTCCTCGGCGTACACATCACGGACAAACTGAAAGGGTCCACCCACACAGACAGTGTGGTGAAAAAGGCGCAACAATGCCTCTTCAACCTCAGGAGGCAGAAGAAATTTGACCTGTCACCAAAAACACTCACAAACTTTTACAGATGCACAATCGAGAGCATCCTGTCGGGCTGTATCACCGCCTGGTAACTGCTCCGCCCACAACCCGTAAGGCTCTCCAGAGGGTAGTGAGGTCTGCAATACGTATCACAGGGGGCAAACGACCTGCCCTCCAGGACACCTACACCACCCAATGTCACAGGAAGGTCAAAATGATCATCAAGGACAACAACCACCCGAGCCACTGCCTGTTCACCCCACTATCATCCAGAAGGCAAGGTCAGTACAGGTGCATCAAAGCTGGGACCGAGAGACTGAAAAATAGATTCTATCTCAAGGCCATCAGACTGTTAAACAGCCATCACTAACATTGAGTGGCTGCTGCCAACATTCTGACACAAATCTCTAGCCACTTCAATAATTTAAAATTGGATGTAATAAATGTATCACTAGTCACTTTAAACAATGCCACTTTATATAATGTTTACATACCTTACATTACTCATCTCCTATGTATATACTGTACTCTATATCATCTACTGCACGCTGCCTATGCCGATCGGCCATCGCTCAACCATATATTTATATGTGCATATTCTTATTCATTCCTTTACACTTGTGTCTAAAAGGCAGTTGTTGTGAATTTGTTAGATTACTTGTTAGATATTACTGCATGGTCGGAACTAGAAGCACAAGCATTTCGCTGCACTCGCATTAACGTCTGCTAACCATGTGTATCTGACCAATTAAATTTGATTTGATTTGAGGAATGATGAACAATAAACACTCAGATAATACAGTTCAGTTATAACCCACTGAAAGGACAAATCACACCACAGCCAATTGGAAGGACAGAAATTGTGTGCTGCTGCGGTAGAGATGCTCAGAGTGTTTGGTCATTATTTTCGAACCAAGTCATTATAATCAAACCCAGAAGTGGCTTGTTTTTTGTCAGAACAGACAAATCTGAATCCTGCAGTATGGATGAGCGGTTAGATCAGCTGCTCTGTGGTTTTCCACGACATTGATGTGTCTTTGAATTGAAGTAGTGTGAACTAGGATAGAGTGTGCATGTTTGTGTGTGTGTGTGTGTGTGTGTGTGTGTGTGTGTGTGTGTGCGTGTGTGTATGTTTTCTTCCTTTCTGTAAACTTAAATGAGGGCAGTAGCATACATCCTGCAGCTGCCTCATCCGTCTTACACCAGTCAGCCAGCCGGCTAGTCAGCCAGCCAGTCAGCCAGCCAGCCAGCGGGTCAGTCTATGTACTCATTGACCAGAAACTACTTCTCAATGTGAATTATTTATACACAGCTGATTCTTCTAGAACACAGTAGTTCAGATGCTGGGCTAGAGAGAGAGAGAGAGAGAGAGAGAGAGAGAGAGAGAGAGAGAGAGAGAGAGATAGCGCGAGAAAGAAAGAGAGAGAGAGAGAGGGAGATGTTGGTGGAATGAACACATTGGGGAGGAAAATTAAGAACAATGGGGTGGATGGAAAGATCGAGGAAAGGTGAGAAGGAGAGATGGAGGTGAGGGATACTACTGATGAGAAAAATAAGTCAAGAAGGAAGGGGAGAGGTTGGGGTGAGGTAGCTCTCTCTCTCTCTCTGTCTCTCTGTCTCTCTGTCTCTCTCTCTCTCTCTCTCTCTCTCTCTCTCTCTCTCTCTCTCTCACTCTGATTCATGTATTATGCATCTTCAGAAATAATTCAGAATAAGTCCTGCTTTTAAAAGTCCTGCTCCAAGCCTTCCAGCCAGGCTGTCTCACTTTAATCTTCAAATTCCTTTGGCTCCCACGCCTCAAACAGGAGCCCCTCCAGGACCCACACGGAGGAGCCACACTAGGACTTATTAACCAAGGACCTTATCATATGCTGCATCACTGCAAACTGGTGTGCTAACACTCCTCCAACTTAGGGAAGAAAGAAGTGAGAGCAGATGAGGATGGTCCTACTCTACTGGGGATGAGAATGGAATTATTATTAGTGAGAGCTGGAGAGATTGAGAGAGAGAATACAAGAGAGGCTGTGAGAGATCAACAGAAAAGGAAATGGAAAGCAGTTGCAGCGTTGCTTTCCATTTGACTATCATGCCACTAACAATTAAATCACACCCTGGTTGATTTCCATTGAAGTTGCTTGTAGCTTCCTGTGACAGGAAGTGAACCGGAGTTGTGCTGTCTTCCTTCCCCTCCCTTCGCCCCCACGTGAACCACAGACATATGAAGGGATAGCCATCCATACATCCCCCCACCCTCAACCCTGATCCCTCGAGCCCCTCTCCAGGAGAAGCCAGATCATTTTTTGTTGTATTTATGTGACCCGGCCATATCTTGTATTTAAGACATTTGACCACAGACGTTACGACCCTCTTACCTCATTCAGGCATGGTGAGAATGATTATGTGTCAATACAGGAAATCAAGTTATTGATTACAAATAGATAGGGTATTCTTGTTTACCAATGCACAACATATAGAAAATAATAGCTACAGGGGTTTGTCTACATAAGATAAGCAGTTCTACCTAACAGAATCAGTTGAAGATGCCGCGTCTTGTCAGGGGGAATAGTGTTTGTTACGAGAGAGAACTCTGACACAGGACGAGGCTGAATAATCCCCAAAAGTGTCATTTGTTTATTTGTGAAGTGAGCTGAGACTCCCCGCAGCAGGGGGTCTGAGGGCATTCCTCCCAGAGCATAACCACCATACTTTCTGTTTCTCTTACACATCACTTCCTGTGCTCACTCACATGACCTCTGTGGAGGGATGAAATGAAACTCGTTCCTTAAACACCCTCCGTGTCAACACTCTTTACTTATCAATCAGAGCAGGGCTGTGGTTTTCTGTGCCCCTTGTGCCTCGATTGGACCTCCTTCCACTGGCGCCCCTAATTACTGGAGTTGACACAGAGATTAATTTGTATGCATAGACTAATACGATGGTAATTAGTGCCACTTTGCATCTTAATTATCTGATGAAAGATGTTTCCTGGGGAGGACGTCAAGGCCGTGGCTAAATATCCACATTTTTGACCTGTAGGAGAGACTGAGAGACAGCTTTATTGAGCTGGGATGATGATATGAACCTAACAGAAGGGCTCATTTAAAAAAAAGCACGTCTGTCCTGGTGTTTCTATTCCTGTTACAACATGTTCATCTCGTGACATGTCCCACATGCATCCTATGCATACTGCTGACAGGCATTATGCTTCGTTTCAATGTTCATTCCATTCCCCGTGTTGTTGCAGAGTGCAGGAATCACATTGGGAACTGAGGACCTCTAGTGGTCACAAGGTAGAACGAGAGGACGGATCCCGTCTGCTCCATTGTAAAAGCTGTTCATTTCAGTCCTGTGCAGCGAGGCTATACATAGCAGCTGGTGGGTGCCAGACTTGCAACTCTCCCAGAGCCTTTTATCTTGAGTATATCCAATCCAATGTCAAGTAAGATATGGCTGTGAATACCTTAAAATACTATATTTATATAGTATAACTTATTATACTACAGTATACAATATTCTACTGTAATCAACCCACACATTCACCCTCTGATTCAGAGGGGTTGGGTTAAATGTGGAAGATACATTTCAGTTGAAGGCATTCAGTTGTACAACTGACTAGGTATCCTCCTTTCCCTTTCCCTTTCACATGCCCTAAATACTCTAACCATTTCCTTTGCTGGAAGTACTGCTTTATTGTGTCAATGTTTCCGGTAATATTTCTGTTTGTTTTATCTGCAGAATTGTCTGTTGTCAACTGAAAGAAAACAGCGGTGTCCTCCTGTATGCTGCATGTTTTTATTTTTTTTTCAATTGCCAATTTCGCCTTACTGCTGTGTTACATTGAATTGTATTCTCTGTCCAACGCTTTTAAAGCTGTTGTTGTGAATATTGAACAGTAACCAAGCAACCACGTGCAGTTTCGTATCCAAGCAACAGTCGCTCTCTGACCTCCAGACATGTCTAATGTTTTTAAAAATGGAAGAGAAAAAAAAGATTAGAATATAGTAAATGTGATTGAGTTATTTGTTGAGAAGGCAAACAGTGGGTCTTGGATCTGTATGTTCCATAGGAGATTGACAATCACAATATATTTTATAGTAATCAATGGGGTCATAGTCGATTGCAGTTCATGCATTAGGTTAATTAAATTGTCTAATCACTTTTCCATGTCCCCTTGGGCCCTGAGTGACAGGAGAGAAAAGCCCCTCTGGCATTAAGGGAACAGTACATACCAGTCCGGTACTGTGTCTCAGAGACAATACGTGTTCCTGCCACAAGATGGCAGATGTGAGTTGCCACTGGACAACCGATCACATGAACCAGTGTGGAGGGAGATGGAGCGACAGAACGTTTAGAGGGAGAGAGAGATATAGACAGAGAGAATGGAAGAGGTGCAGTGGATCAGAGATTGCATCTAAGCAGTGACATGTCAGTCCATCCAAGCCTAGATATAGGAAGAGGAAAGGGGCTTAGTTCAAATGGATGTTATAACTTCTGATTGGACCTTTAAGGCAAATGGTTAGGTTAATGAGGTGCAGTTCAATATCAACATCACTGCTGCATTGCATAGAGTCCCCTTATTTGCTTGTGATTACTGGTGTCTCTTCATTCAAGTACACCAAACGTATAGTGAGTGAGTATTTGTACATTTGCCCGTCTAAATGCAGTTTGGCTTAGTGGGAAGTTAGAATGGTGGTGCTTCAGTGCAATCTGATCTGATAATTATAATGTATAACATGCAGTGATCACAGCTCACGTCACTCAACAGCAGATTGCTGCATCCATGTGTTAGAGGTCAAGTGTAAACAGGCATGTAGTGCTGCTATGTTATAGCGGTGCTATGATGCCCACACCCAGTCAGAAGGCTGTTGAAAGGCTAGTCAGGGTTTGGGTCTATTCCTTTTCAATTCAGTCAATTCAGAAAGTAAACTAAATTCAATGCCTCAATGCTCAATGAGAAGAAATTAGAATTGGAATTTGAGTTTACATTCTGAATCGACTCTATTGAAATGATCTCATGTACAGTATCGGTAAGGTGCAGTTCAGACTGACTTGGAATGTGAACAAATAAACCATTACATTTATTCAGTCACAACTTATTTTCCATTATACATGTTACTGTTGAAATTATTTATAAAACTTTTTTTCTTCAATTGCAGTTTTTTTTTTGGAACACAACCGAAGTGCTAAAACCCAACAAACTTGGAACTAACACTGAACAGAACACAGCCTCATACACAGCTTCCAGGGTACATAGATTAACCAAGGTGAAGCAAAGATCCAAGTTTGAAATGATCAGAATAGTGTAACAACAAAAAAAGGACACGGCACAAGAATTCTGTAGCTTTGACTCTTCAAAAAACATCAGTGAAATCAAGAACTACAAAGAAAAAAAACTAGCTGCTTTGACCCGGGAAAATGAAAGGAACAAAGATAGGAAAAGACTAAATAATGTCAGCTGGACAAACACAAAAGCAACATTCTTCTGAATCCCGTTTGCAATATGGCTTTTTTCAGAAACTTCTGATGGAACCTAAGAGGTTGCAGTGGCTGCCATGTTCTACGGACAACCTACTCAGGTCATGCAAGGGGATTACATTCAGAGGGGCGTGCCACAGACGTACAGTATACTGTAATAAAATAGAATTATGGTACAGAAAATAAATTCATATATGCGTTATATAGATAGCGGATGAGGCTGGTGGGAGGAGCTATAGGAGGATGGGCTCATTGTAATGGCTGAAACGGAATCAATGGAACTGTATCAAAACACATCGAACATATGGAAACCACATGTTTGACACCGTTCCATTCCAGCCATTACAATAAGCCCATCCTCCTATAGCTCCTCCCACCAGCCTCCACTAATAGACAGAGACTCTATTTGTCTTTTTTTCATTTTAATGATACATCAACCAAGCATAGGGCTTCATTCCTGAGAGGGCAGAGCTTATGAGTAGAGGGGATGGGTTGTGTGTGTGTGTATGTGTGTGTAATATGACTGTGGGGGTTGTGTGGTGTTGTTGTCGTCATGATATTGCCCAATGGTTCAGAAGTGCGTGTGTGTGTATGTGGGGGGAGTGTGGGGGTAAACAGCGTAGCCACGGCAACAGGTGGATCTATCATTACATGCTTTATTAAACTGCGGTAGCTAAAGTGTACTATGTGTAAAAGTGTACTAGACTAATTCTGCTGGGAGTATATGGAGACAGACCCACTGCAACATCTCGGCTGAAAGACAGGGAGTGAGCCAGTGCCAAAATATCCCACATTTTAAGGTAGCAATGGCCTTCATGCTCAGGACTGATGAGTCAAGTGTTCAAGCGCCTCATATTGTCTGCACACATAGCTATATATCTGTACCTCAGGTTGTCAGTTGATGTTTTAAGTTATATCACACAGAGACAGACATGCACATGCAGACTTAGTAACAGTGACCAGTAATAACAGCAAACAGGAGACAGGCTTACTGACAGAGATAGACAGAGAGAGAAAACAAACAGACTGAGGCAGACAGACAGGAGTACCATCACGGCTGGCTCCAGACATTAGCGATATATGCGGTCGCTTAGGGCCCGGGCCGTAAAAAAAAAAACTCAGTTGGGGTCTAAATTTACTGTTGAAAGTTAGAAGGTGAAGGTTCGAAATGTGGTTGTGCATCAGCAGTTTTTCTCCTGTTTTGTCATTGACAGTCACTTAATTAGCCATGTCCGCTAACAGCTAGTTAGTCTAGCTAATCACACTCACTCAGATATCATTAACATGACATAAGTAATGGCAAAATGTGTGGAATTACAGGAAATTTGCTTTAGAACTGCAAAAATGTATCTCCACCACATGGCAAAACTGGTAGCATTGTAGGGAATTAGCTTGAAATGTTCAAAACATGCATCTCTGCCCCATGGTAAAATGAGTTGAATTAGATCTCCACTAGTCATCTCAGGTTTATGGATGGAGTAGTTAGTGTACTTCAGCAGATGCACAATACTAAGCCAATAAGGACCCCGTATAGAGACTCTTCAGTCCTAGCAATGAACTTTCCTTCAGATCTCCCAACTAAACCCCAACCTCCACACACATCCCAGTGACCTCAGCTCCCCTACACACATCCAAACAGCTCCCCAAATACACTGCTCAAAAAAATAAAGGGAACACTAAAATAACACATCCTAGATCTGAATGAATGAAATATTCTTATTAAATACTTTTTTCTTTACATAGTTGAAAGTCCTGACAACAAAATCACACAAAAATTATCAGTGGAAATCATATTTATCAACCCATGGAGGTCTGGATTTGGAGTCACACTCAAAATTAAAGTGGAAAACCACACTACAGGCTGATCCAACTTTGATGTAATGTCCTTAAAACAAGTCAAAATGAGGCTCAGTAGTGTGTGTGGCCTCCACGTGCCTGTATGACCTCCCTACAACGCCTGGGCATGCTCCTGATGAGGTGGCGGATGGTCTCCTGAGGGATCTCCTCCCAGACCTGGACTAAAGCATCTGCCAACTCCTAGACAGTCTGTGGTGCAACGTGGCGTTGGTGGATGGAGCGAGACATGATGTTCCAGATGTGCTCAATTGGATTCAGGTCTGGGGAACGGGCGGGCCAGTCCATAGCATCAATGCCTTCCTCTTGCAGGAACTGCTGACACACTCCAGCCACATGAGGTCTAGCATGGTCTTGCATTAGAAGGAACCCAGGGCCAACCGCACCAGCATATGGTCTCACAAGGGGTCTGAGGATCTCATCTCGGTACCTAATGGCAGTCAGGCTACCTCTGGCGAGCACATGGAGGGCTGTGCGGCCCCCCAAAGAAATGCCACCCCACACCATGACTGACCCACCGCCAAACCGGTCATGCTGGAGGATGTTGCAGGCAGCAGAACGTTCTCCACGGTGTCTCGAGACTCTGTCACGTCTGTCACTTGTGCTCAGTGTGAACCTGCTTTCAGCTGTGAAGAGCACAGGGTGCCAGTGGCGAATTTGCCAATCTTGGTGTTCTCTGGCAAATGCCAAACGTCCTGCACGGTGTTGGGCTGTAAGTACAACCCCCACCTGTGGACGTCGGGCCCTCATACCACCCTCATGGAGTCTGTTTCTGACCATTTGAGCAGACACATGCACATTTGTGGCCTGCTGGAGGTCATTTTGCAGGGCTCTGGCAGTGCTCCTCCTTGCACAAAGGCGGAGGTAGCGGTCCTGCTGCTGGGTTGTTGCCCTCTTACGGCCTCCTCCACGTTTCCTGATGTACTGGCCTGTCTCCTGGTAGCGTCTCCATGCTCTGGACACTACGCTGACAGACACAGCAAACCTTCTTGCCACAGCTCGCATTGATGTGCCATCCTGGATGAGCTGCACTACCTGAGCCACTTGTGTGGGTTGTAGACTCCGTCTGCTACCACTAGAGTGAAAGCACCGCCAGCATTCAAAAGTGACCAAAACATCAGCCAGGAAGCATAGGAACTGAGAAATGGTCTATGGTTGTCACCTGCAGAACCACTCCTTTATTGGGGGTGACTTGCTAATTGCCTATAATTGATTGATTGACTTGGAGTTACATTGTGTTGTTTAAGTGTTCCCTTTATTTTTTTGAGCAGTGTAGATTGTCAACACTAGACGTCACAACTAATAACAAGACATGACCAAATTAGTTGTTTAAAACACCGGACAGACAGACAGACAGACAGACAGACAGACAGACAGACAGACAGACAGGTAATGAGAGGTAACGTTGATGGCACATACATCATCTACAGGGGTATGGAGTTGAGATAGATAGAGGACTCATCTTTGTATCTGTGCCATTAAAGTGTCTGTGTGACAGCATGGGCAGGACCGTTGAGGTACTAAAGTAGTACATGTTATTTTTCTTCATTGGCTGATTGCTCCCAAACCATAGGAATCCCCCCCCTCCAGTTGACAACTTTAAAATGGTGGAAGACCTCAATGGCAATGGCCATGTTAAAAACAGGTTAAATTAATGATGAGTCCTCTTTCTATCTCTATGGGCTGTCCAGAGACCTGAGTGGCCATGCTGGATACATGCTTGTATTTACATTACATCTGTGTGCAAATACAGGAAACTGAAATATCCCTGTGAGTGTAGAGGGGGCCCAAAGTCCCCAAGTTTCAGCTGGAGCTGATGTACGTTATACAACAGTGTGTGCGTGTGTGTGTGATGCATCCTTGTGTGCGTGCGTGTGTGTGACATAGATACTCAGTGTGCTCTGAGAATGAAATGAGAGCCATTCTGCTTGGAGTTTAGTGTGTAAAGATTCAGAATTATTATACTACTAATTGAAACTTCCCTTAGCAACAAATCCGATGATGTTGTCAATAACAACAACAAATTCTTCATTTCAGTTTTTCTCTTTTTTGGCAGAGGGCGGATTGAATTAAAAAACTCTGTTGATAAACCATTTACAATAATAAAATAACTAAACAAAAACAAAAACATTTAAACAAACTGCTTAAATGACTTCATACCGGTTGTGGAGACTGCTCTTCAAAAATCAGTGTTAGAATTATGACCAAATGAAAATACATACTGTGTATTGAATGATTTTTCTTTTTTATACAATACTGTAACATCGTCTTTTTTGCATTTCTACCTAGTCTGTTTTACAGATACGCACCGAGACAAACTGAAAAAAGGTCACTGACATGCAGTTCGCTTGCTGAGAAGAAAAAAAGAAAAAAACAATCACAAACATTATTAACATTTCACATTATAGCTATCTGAAATAAAACAGGAGGAAAGGAATGGAATTAAACCATCAGAAATGTCAAACGGTGCGGGGTTCTTTTGTTGGTGTCAGAGGTCAGAGATTGAGGGTCACGACTGCTGGCCGCTCCATTGGCTCTCCATCGGTCGCCGCAGCAGCTCCTCAACGTGTCGCGCCACGTCCATGGTGTCATCCAGGTCAAAGTCACCGTCTGCATCTAACATGGAGTCACTCCTGTCACAACACAGGAACCAGTTAGTAACACAGGGTATCAGACACACACCTCACAACACAGGAACCAGTTAGTAACACAGGGTATCAGAGACACACCTCACAACACAGGAACCAGTTAGTAACACAGGGTATCAGAGACACACCTCACAACACAACACAGGAAGCAGTTAGTAACACAGGCCATCAGAGACACACCTCACAACACAGGAACCAGTTAGTAACACAGGGTATCAGAGACACACCTCACAACACAGGAACCAGTTAGTAACACAGGGTATCAGAGACACACACCTCCTGCCACAACACAGGAACCAGTTAGTAACACAGGGTATCAGAGGCACACCTCACAACACAGGAACCAGTTAGTAACACAGGGTATCAGAGACACACACCTCCTGCCACAACACAGGAACCAGTTAGTAACACAGGGTATCAGAGACACACCTCACAACACAACACAGGAACCAGTTAGTAACACAGGGTATCAGCAACACACCTCACAACACAGGAACCAGTTAGTAACACAGGGTATCAGAGACACACCTCACAACACAGGAACCAGTTAGTAACACAGGGTATCAGAGACACAACTCACAACACAACAAAGGAACCAGTTAGTAACACAGGGTATCAGACACACACCTCCTGCCACAACACAGGAACCAGTTAGTAACACAGGGTATCAGAGACACACACCTCCTGCCACAACACAGGGACCAGTTAGTAACACAGGGTATCAGACACACACCTCACAACACAGGAACCAGATAGTAACACAGGCCATCAGACACACACACCTCACAACACAGGAACCAGTTAGTAACACAGGGTATCAGACACACACACCTCACAACACAGGAACCAGTTAGTAACACAGGGTATCAGACACACACACCTCACAACACAGGAACCAGTTAGTAACACAGGGTATCAGACACACACACCTCACAACACAGGAACCAGTTAGTAACACAGGGTATCAGAGGCACACCTCACAACACAGGAACCAGTTAGTAACACAGGGTATCAGAGACACACACCTCCTGCCACAACACAGGGACCAGTTAGTAACACAGGGTATCAGACACACACCTCCTGCCACAACACAGGAACCAGTTAGTAACACAGGGTATCAGACACACACCTCACAACACAACACAGGAACCAGTTAGTAACACAGGGTATCAGACACACACACCTCACAACACAGGAACCAGTTAGTAACACAGGGTATCAGACACACACACCTCACAACACAGGAACCAGTTAGTAACACAGGGTATCAGAGGCACACCTCACAACACAGGAACCAGTTAGTAACACAGGGTATCAGAGACACACACCTCCTGCCACAACACAGGGACCAGTTAGTAACACAGGGTATCAGACACACACCTCCTGCCACAACACAGGAACCAGTTAGTAACACAGGGTATCAGACACACACCTCACAACACAACACAGGAACCAGTTAGTAACACAGGGTATCAGACACACACCTCCTGCCACAACACAGGGACCAGTTAGTAACACAGGGTATCAGACACACACCTCCTGCCACCACACAGGAACCAGTTAGTAACACAGGGTATCAGAGACACACACCTCCTGCCACAACACAGGAACCAGTTAGTAACACAGGGTATCAGACACACACCTCCTGCCACAACACAAGGACCAGTTAGTAACACAGGGTATCAGAGACACACCTCTTGCCACAACACAGGAACCAGTTAGTAACACAGGGTATCAGAGACACACCTCCTGCCACAACACAGGAACCAGTTAGTAACACAGGGTATCAGAGACACACACCTCCTGCCACAACACAGGAACCAGTTAGTAACACAGGGTATCAGACACACACCTCCTGCCACAACACAGGAACCAGTTAGTAACACAGGGTATCAGAGACACACACCTCCTGCCACAACACATGGACCAGTTAATAACACAGGGTATCAGAGACACACCTCCTGCCACAACACAGGAACCAGTTAGTAGCACAGGGTATCAGACACACACCTCACAATAAACACAGGAACCAGTTAGTAACACAGGGTATCAGAGACACACACCTCCTGCCACAACACAGGGACCAGTTAGTAACACAGGGTATCAGAGACACACACCTCCTGCCACAACACAGGAACCAGTTAGTAGCACAGGGTATCAGACACACACCTCACAACACAGGGACCAGTTAGTAACACAGGCCATCAGACACACACACCTCACAACACAGGAACCAGTTAGTAACATAGGCCATCAGACACGCACACCTCACACTCACACATGCACGCATACATATGTAATCTATACTCACATAGGCGGGTATATGCCGTAGTTTGGAGGGTGACTGACAACAGGGGAGGCTCCGTGATCCATGTAGGTGGGGTTTGCTGCTGGGTCAGGATTGTTCGTGGTGAACCTGCAGGTCCAGACAAACAGACATACAGACACACGCGCACAAGTCAGAGAAAGTCATTCCGAACGCCAGCTTTGTCGGTTACCACGGCAACCTTCATCAACATCCCTCACCACCACCTCCTCCTCCTGCTCCTCCTCTGCTTCATTAATTACCAGTCCCTTCGAGCAGCAGGATCGGGTTAGGCAGGGTGCTGGGCAGCAGCCCCTGGAGTCCTCCCACTGAGAGGCCCACAGACCCTTGGTAACAATAGGGACCCTGCTAACTCATTACCCAGACTGACATTACTAAGTGCAGTGATGAGAGGGACAGAGGCGCCCTCAGGCCTGCGGATGCTGGGCTCTAATTGGTTCCTCCATCTGGAGTGAAGACCTAATGGTTGATCTGCATTCAGGCCACATTGTTAGGTGATTAAATCAGCCCTATCGCCACAGAGAGAGAGAGAGACTTACTCTGGTACCACTTGTTTGATCTGCGGTTTCACGTATCCATCCACTGCTTTGGCTGTAAGAGAGAAAGGCAAGGGAAGGAGAGACAGGGAGAATCGCTTTGTTCAGACTGTAGATATGGTCCACATTCACAGGTTCCTCAGTGTGGCTGTTATAAGCCTCTATCTGACAAAATTGCAACAGATATAGAGAATAGACACTACAGTATAATTATATGTCACCATTTATTTTTATAGAGATGAATAGAGGTGAGGTACATACACAGGGGTGGCGTGTAGTATTTGGAGAAGACCTCATCCTTGGGTCTGTCTGGGTAGAGGAACAGGAGGTGGTTGAGGTCACTGATGCGGTCAGCCAGAGAGCGGATGGAGAAGTCTTTGGCTGTGTAGGGCATGAGGTTCCACACCATCCTCTCCCCTGGAAACATAGACACACTTGTTATAGTTCCACTTGGCTATCTTTACAGACCTTCTCCGTCAAAGATGAATTTTTTGACTAATTGACTAACTGACAAAATAATGAATTGATTGATCACCAGACTGGTTGATTGTCAGTACCTGGTTTGTTGGGATTCTCAGCCACCCAGGCGATAGTGATCCCTCCGATCTCAGAGTCGCTGAAGCGGAGCAGGAAGGTCCCGTTGGGTTTGGACATCAACATGTCCTGGGCCTGCTGCTTGTTCACAAATCCCAGGATCG